>NW_021869678.1:0-819 GCF_006229205.1 Suricata suricatta | reverse complement strand
TCCCTGCCCAGGTCTGCCTTTGTCCCGTCTCCTTTGTGGTCACGCCAGATACAGACACAGAACACTGACCAGTGGAATAGACCACACACACAGGCACTAGAAATAGGTGTTTTCTAAGTGATTTTACTTGTATTCCTCGTTTATATCATAGTTAGAAATTACGTTCACTTCTTTGCCATCAGGTTTGGAAGTAGGTACAGCGTACCTATGAATTCATTCAGGATGGTAAAGGAGGAATTACGAAATATTTGTCATAAAAAGAGAGTGCTGGCTCTGACAGGTTAAAAATCACGGGTCTAAACTAAAGATACCTCTTTGGCGAATTCCCCTAACACAGACCCCACTCTGGCCCACACCCTGGATACGGATGTAATGCGTTTCAAAGGTTCAAAGCATCTGTACCGGGCTCTCCGAAGCCATTTTTCAAGTTCACAGATCTCACAATACACGTGCAGTTTCTGCCGTGTAACAGACACAGAAAGGGCTGTGGAAACCAAGTGCTTAGGACACCTAACCCTCCAGCACACTGCGTCTGTCTCTGCCACCACTCCCTCCTGCGGGGGAAGGGACTCGGCAGCGAAGACCTGTCCCTGGGCCAACCGCCCCTGTGCCCCAGACACAAAGGCTCTCCTGGGGAGTCCGTTTTCCACGTTAGATCCTGAACCGGGATCCGTCCCTGGCTTTACAGAGAGCAGGCTCTAGAGCAGCGTCCACCAGGACACTTCCCACACCACACGATGTGGTAACCACGGCCACATGTGGCATCTGGGCACCCGCGGTGAGGCTCCGTGCGGCCGCACGTGGCTGGTGACGACCAGA
>NW_021869677.1:0-819 GCF_006229205.1 Suricata suricatta | reverse complement strand
AAGAAGACTAGAATTTGCCGCTAGCATGGGTTCAGATGGAAGGCGAGGGACTGTGTACGTGCCTTTCCATTCCATTGCTCCTTTGGCAGCTCATTCCTCTGAGCTACCAGGTTATTGAAATGGAAAAGATTTGTGTTTGCTGAAGCTCCTAGAGCAGAATTCTTGTCAATTTCAATCAGCCACCTACTTAGGAGTCCTGAACCAGCAAGGGACACAAGGTGAGAAGTTACACATGAGTGAGCTTACATCATAGGTATGTCATCGGGCTCCATAGTTGTGCCATTAACAGTGTGCGGCCCTTATTCTTAAACAGGTGATCTCTCTCCTTCTCTCCCCACTTTCCTCCCTCCATCCCTCCCTCCTTCCCTCTCTGTCTCTTTCTGTCTTTCTGTTTATTTAAATTCCAGTTTGTTAGCATACAGTGTTAGTTTCAGGTGTAGAATCTAGTGATTCATTCCTTACATACACCACCCAGTTCTCATCACAGGATCTGAGGACTTCTCTCTGAGTCATTTTTAGGAAGTTGGCGAATGACAATTCAATATTGATTTCTAGAACAGGCAAGCTGAACCTCTTCAGGCATCAGTACCTGATCTTGGAACTCAATTATTAGATTGTAAGTTTAGAAAGTACTACAAAGAGTTCAGTTTTAACCCAAAGGGTAGCAAGGACTAAATAGAATTCTCCACTTTCCCTGTCACTCATCATGATTGCTGGAGAGAATTGTGATCGGCATTCGGAATTTCCAGAACGATTAGGTAACTATAAAGTTCTCCCATGAGCCACAACACTTTGGGAGTCTGTGATTCCTGATCTGTA
>NW_021869676.1:0-819 GCF_006229205.1 Suricata suricatta | reverse complement strand
GAGAGCAAGGTTTTTTTCCCCCCTGTAATGGTGTATAGTCTTTCTGGACATAGTCTCTGTTGGTTTTCAAAGCCAGCTACTTGGAAGGCTTGTTCCTCCTGTGCAAGATCTAAGGGTTGGGCTGCCTGATATGAGGCAACCACATCAGCAAAATCTCTTGCTTCTAAAGGACAAATTTCACACCTTTGAGATCCTTCCTTGACTGTGGAACTTCCTGCCTGGAGTTCTTTTCCTTATTGAGACTATTTCTCTGCTTCTTCCATCCATCTCAGTGCTCTCTTTATTGTGAAGGTTCTGTTCATCTAGGCCTTCATGTTGTAGTAGTAGATTCCTTATGTCCATAGGAGGAGATGAGCTCAGGATCTTCCTACACTACCATCTAGAACCTTGATCAAGTTTTACCCAAGTGGCACCTAAGTTACTTATTTTGTAGCTTATCAGTAATTGTATTAAAGCTTACAATAACATAAATCTTTCTTTGTGATATAATTAAAAAACTATTAGAAGCAGGCTTAGGACTTTTGAAAAGATGTCACATTGCATCATTACATTAATGCTCTTTTTTTCACTGTAATGATTTGTATCCCAGCTTCAATGGAATTCTCCATTTGTGCAAAGATTTTTTTATATGAATGAGGTATTTTTTATGATATGAATACAAATGATTTCATGCCTTAACTCAAAAGTCAGTTCAGATTCTGTCTCAGGTTTGTTTGCTTTTTTGAGGTGTTTCTTGAGGGAAACTTAATTACCTGTTGAAATTCTTTTGCACAGAAGTATTTCTGTAATGGTAAAGATGTGCTCTATATTAATTGTAGC
>NW_021869675.1:0-819 GCF_006229205.1 Suricata suricatta | reverse complement strand
TTCATTTTTAAAATTTTCTATCTGTATCTTTTCCTCTGATCCTGAATATCTTAGATCTTAATTCTATTACAGTTTGCTGTAAACACACACTACCATATATGTATGTCTATGGAAGCGCACGTAAAACATATAATTCATAAAATATGATTACCATGATGAGATAACTGAGACTTGTTGTATCTACTTCCTAAAACAATTTTTTTAAAAAATAAGATAATATGTGACACAATTTTTATAATTAGATACAATATGTTACTCTCAGGTGGTACAGGAGAGGGAAGCACAAAAACTGAGTCTAGTAATTTCCCTAGTTTGCCATGTGGACAGCCGAGCAGAGAATGAACCCAAAGAGGCTGGCGGCGATGGCTGAGGAGAGGAAGCAGCAGGCAGAGTCTGCTGAGCCCAGATGGCTAGCATTCATAGGGCAGGATGCCAGAGGAAGGAGAGATGCCAAAGATCTGAAGAAGGCTCTTCTCAAGCCTAACCAAGTATTGACCAGCATTTGTGCTTAAAGGATTTTTCAAAGCCAGAGGAAAAGAATCGCTGGTCAAGGGCCGTTGGAACAATTCCCTGAATTTGCAAAAGAGTCTCATTAGCCAGAGTGGAAGGAACTCCTGACACATCAGTAAAGTCTTCAGAGGATGCTGTCTTAGTAGAAGGGGACTTTATTTTACAATAATGACTAATTTTGTTCTGGTAAAATAGCTTAAAAGGAAGACTTAGGAAGTTATACTTCTTTTATCCCAAATAACTTTATCACCTTCAGGTATAAACCAGAAATGGAAAAAGAAAAAGACAAAAAAAAAAAAAAAAAAAAAA
>NW_021869674.1:0-819 GCF_006229205.1 Suricata suricatta | reverse complement strand
ACTTTGGGCGATGAGGGCTGAGGCTCGGCCCCCAGGGAGAGGCCGTGCCGCTCAGGGGGCCCCTGCAGAGGGGCCTGGGCACGTCCCGGCCCTCCACCTGCTGTCCCTCGGGGCCTCGCCGCCGCAGAGTGGCCAGGCCTGGGCGATGGGCAGCAGGCAGACGGACAGAAGCGGCCGGCCCCACACGTCCAGCAGCCCAAGTGCCCTAGAGGGTGACGCGCCCTGCCCCCCCCCACGTGCAGGATGGTCAGTGGGGCGCACACCCGCGGCTCGCAACGGCAACGGCAGGGTACCGTGCAGCAAGGAAGCACGGCCCTGAGACGGAAGAGGAGCGACAGGCCCAGCCCCGGGGCTCCCGGACCCACGAGCAGGTCACTTAGAGCGGCCGCCTGGCCGGCCGGGAGAGGCGGAAGGTGGCCAGAGCAGGTGAATCAGCAAGAATCAGTGACCAGCACACAAAACAACAGTCCGGGTCCCAAAGAGAAAAGAGAATTACTGACGGCTGACCGGTGTAGAAAGGGCCAGCCAGGGGGCCGCCTGGGTGGTGCAGTCGGTTAAGAGTCTGACTCTTGGTTTCAGCTCAGGTCAGGATCTCACGGTTGGGGAGTTTGAGCCCTGGGTCGGGCTCCAACCTGGAGACACAGACCCTGCTTGGGATTCTGTCTCTGTCTCTGTCTCTGTCTCTCTCTCTCTCTGTCTCTCTCTGTCTCTCTGTCCTCCTCACTCGTGCTCTCTCTCTCTCAAAAATAAATAAACAGTAAGAAAAATAAGAAGACCCACTGCATCTGGTAGGAGCCCAGGGTGCAGAGCGCCCCGCCC
>NW_021869673.1:0-819 GCF_006229205.1 Suricata suricatta | reverse complement strand
GACCAGCTCCCTCCTCTGGGCTCCCATATGGCACCTGGTTTATTACTTTATTGTAACACTCACCACATAGCTTTAGTATTGGTTTAAAATCTCTAGAATCTTTAAAATAAAGGAGATTTTTATTAGTTTTTAAATTACAAGAACATAGAGCATTGCTGATTAACCTTGGCCTTTAATACATTTGTTTAAATTAAAAGTTTTTGTTTGTTTGTTTTGTTGTTGTTTTTGTAGAAAGGGCATTGTATTTAAAAAAAATTTAATGTTTTTAATTTATTTTTGAGAGAGAGAAACAATGTGAGCAGGGGAGGGTCAGAGTGAGAGGGAGTTCCAGAATCAGAAGCAGGCTCCAGGCTCTGAGCTAGCTATCAGCACAGAGCCCAACGTAGAGCTTGAACTCTCTGACCTGAGCTGAAGCCAGATGCTCAACCGACTGAGCCACCCAGGCGCCCCAAGGGCATTGTACTTCTGACTTGATTTGATGTCGCAATCAACTATAAACCCTGGATCTTTTATATGAATTGATGACAGAGTTAGTTTTCTCTCACTCTCCTCTCGATTTAATTTTGGCGTCTAAATTCAGGACTCCGTATTTATTTCAAGTACATTTATCTCCTTTTGGTGCAACAGTTCTTCCTATAGAGTTTCTCTTAAGTGGGGACAGGGAATTAACATTCATTAAGTATCCACCAAATTTCAGACTCTCTGCATTTATATAAAACAACAATCCAGTGAGAGAAGTATTATTTATATTTTAACTATAGAAAAACTGAGACTATAGAAGATTAAGTCACTTGCCCAAGATCACCACCAGTGATCTTG
>NW_021869672.1:0-819 GCF_006229205.1 Suricata suricatta | reverse complement strand
TCTGACAGTGCTGCCCAGCTCTTGGGAGGGGGGAGCAGGATTCAAACCCATGTGATCCCAGAGCCTGTGCCTTCAGTGGACACTTTACAAGAACCAGGGACTCCGGAAGGGAAGGGTGGAAGGAAGGGGCGGAGAAAGTGATGCTGGGTGGGTGGTGGGGGCCGTAGACCCCCGGGGCGGGTGGCCAGCTCACCAGCTGTGTGGCCCTGAGCAAGTCACCTGGCCTTCCTGTGCCTTGGTTTCCTCACCTGCAGCTGGTGATGGTAAAGGCACCTACCCCAGAGGACTACTGTGAGGCTGGAATAAGACAGTGCGAAACACCGAGCCTGGTACCGGGTGGAGAATGCATGCTCCGTAAAGAATGGCTGTTGTGAGCATCGTCGATGCTGCTGTATTATTATTATTATTATTATTATTATTATTATTATTATTATTATCAAAGAGTGGATAAACAGAGGACCAAGGAAGGTATGCATGCCTGCCGTGGAGGGCCGCGTGGCCGGGCCCAGAGTCCGGGACTCTGGCAGTCACCTTGGAGCAGGCGGCCGTGAGCTCAGCCCCTCTGCCAGGCGAAGCCTGCCCCTGCCAGGCTGTTCGAGGCTCGCCGGCCCCTGGCGGCAGCGGCAGGGGGCGTCACGCCATGCCAGGCAGCAGCCGGGCCAGTCCATGTTTACCTAGCAGGTCTCGGCCCAGCCCACTTCCTGTCTGCCGCACAGTGGCCGCCTGTCCAGCGCAGACAGAGCCCCAGTGTCCTGTCCAGTGCCTGCCCCCCACCCACCTGGGAGAGTGCCTCTCTCTAGCTCACACCACCCAGGCGGG
>NW_021869671.1:0-1663 GCF_006229205.1 Suricata suricatta | reverse complement strand
GCTCTGTGCTGACAGTCAGAGCCTGGAGCCTGCTTCCGATTCTGTGTCTCCCTCTCTCCCCCTGACCCTCCCCTGCTCATGCTCGCTCTCTCTCTCTCTCTCTCTCTCTCTCTCTCTCTCTCTCTCTGGCTCGCTCAAAACTAAATAAAACATTAAAAAGAATTAAGGATTAAAAAAAAGAATTATTCCTAAGTGCTGTGATGGAGGGGAAGGCAGGGATCCATGGCGTTTATCCCAGCCTGTGGAGTGGAAGTAGAGTCAGCAGACACTTTCTTGGGATCATTACACCTGACCTGAGTCCCTGGATGACAGAGGCTTCAGCTCAGCAGAATATGGAAGGCATTAATTCTGTTAGCTTCTGGGGTCTGAAGATATTCCTATGCCAAAGCTCATGAGGGTTTACAGTTGAGTAACTTCTTGTTGAACACCTATGACGTACCAGGTTTTGCAGTGACAGAAATTAATCATAGTTCCCGCCTTCTAGGAGCCTCCAGACTGGTCAGGGAGACTGACAAACCATGTGAGTCCTAGGCGACGAGAAAGCACGTGGGGCCACAGAGGCGGGCCACCTACCCAAGGCGGTTGGGTTAGAGGAGAGGCAGTGTGCACAGGCTCCGGGGATAAGCGGCACTGATGGGTGAGGAGGAGCCAGCTGGCCCAGAGGCCAGAAGTGGGGCGGATTGTCAAATGCCTGAGTGAGTGTGTTGGACGGGATGAGGATGGGGCAGGTTACAGGTCATGCCGCTGATTCAGATGGTGTGCGATTCAACTTCAGGGTTGGCTCTGCCTTTCTACCCCTTCACTTGACCTAGTTTGGACTTGGGAGCTCCTTGTATTTTTGTTACTGCTGGCTCTTTGGCCAGAGAAGTACTTGTCCTAATGTTTTGCTTGGGTCAGCTCATGACCTTCTTCCCACCAGTGTCTTTGTCTCTGACAGTGTTCCGGCGGGTAGATGTTGTTGTCCATGAAGGGACAGTGAAACGCCGACTTCATGTCTCATGAACGGAAAGTGACATGCCCCAGAACTGCCACATCTTGGAAAGCCCTAGGATTCATTCCATCTCTGTGACCACAGGAAAGGGGGCAGTAAGGTCCAGGTGCACAGAGCCATGGAGCGGCCCTCAGACAGAGGAGTGGAGCCACAAGGTGAGCTGTGGGATGACCATCTGGATTCTTGAAAGGGGACTGAGTTAGTTCTGGCGGACCCCATCTTTCCCTTCACCTTGCATTGGGTGGCTGCCTCATCTGGTTATAGGTCTCCAGAAGTCTCCTGAGGGCGCCCTTGACTTCCTTGTTCCTCGGACTATAGATCATAGGGTAGAGCATGGGAGTTACATTGGTGTAGATTAAGGACACGATTTTGTCCTGTTCCGGGGTGTAGCATGACTTGGGGCGAATGTAGATGAATATTGCACAGCCATAGTGCAGGACCGAGACCATCAGGTGCCCTGCACAGGTGGAGAAGGCTTTGCTCCTTCCCTCGGCCGAGCGGATTCTGAGGATGGCGGCAATAATGAATGCATAGGAGAGCAGAATCAGCAAGAAGGGAATCAATAGGATGAGCGTGCAGACGAGGAAGGCTGCCACCTCGTTGGCTCTTGTGTCCGAGCAGGCCAGAAAGAGCACAGCAGGGATGTCACAGAAGAAATGATTGATCTCACGG
>NW_021869670.1:0-819 GCF_006229205.1 Suricata suricatta | reverse complement strand
CCCTGATTTTGTGTTCCTTTTTCCTAAAGTGTTTAAAATACAGTGTCTGAGTTTTCTTCGCTTCCAGAAAATATTCAATTCAGAACCAGCCCTCAGTCCTTTTGAGATGATGCCACAATCCCACTGGGATGCACTTGTCCTTACTGCAGCAAGCTAAATTAGCCTAACCTTTGCATGACAGATATATTCCCAGTGGCCTTTGGTCAGTGACCTTTAGTATTGAGTAGGGAGAGGGCCCATTTCAACAATAATGCCGGTGACCATACTTATGATTATCTCTGGTTGTAGCCTCACACCAGCAACAGTAACCCATGCTCTTAGCACTCTGGGCATCTACCATCATAATGCACTGCTAATTGAACACTGGTTTGAAAATGCATCTACCCAGATTGGTTTTAAATCCATCTTCATGTTTACATTTTATAAATCATCCCTTCATATCATTTACTTTTTTAAGTCCAATTATGTGAGCAAACTTCTTTCTTTCTCAAAGCTGAGCATAGAAAATGAAGAGCAAGTGCCCATCTCCTATGTCCTGTCATGGTGGAATAACTTATTTAAAAGTAATATATACAAATTAAGTTACTAATAGCTAATATTACAAAATTACCTCATGAAATCTCAAGGCAATATCAATCAATTCTTTAGGAATACGAAATTCTCTAATGGCCTAGATGAATACTTTTTCATCAAAGTCTCCCATAAAAAAGACATAAAGAATTGTTTATTGTTAGGTTAACTTCAGTTAATATATGAAATAATACATTTTTATATCTCTGATAAGAGTAGTTTTCCTTCTTTCACCTCCTGATGAAAAAA
>NW_021869669.1:0-819 GCF_006229205.1 Suricata suricatta | reverse complement strand
ACCGAACTCGAGAGAGGTACCGCCTGCTCCTGGGCTACCCAGGAAAAACAGTAAGCTATTCGAAGATTTGTATGATTCCCTAATTCGTGCCCGTTCATTCTTGTGTTACTCAGTAATTTGAAATTACAGATATTTTCATGTACTCTATGCTTTGTTTTCTATTACGCAGCATCCAAATGTGGCACTGAGGACAATGATGCCGATACTCAAAATGAAGATGTGGGTGAAAGTCTTTCCCGAGCACCAGTCAGAGTTGACGGCGATTCTCATCCTGCTTCTGCACCATCTCTGTCTCCTGTAAAAGCGTCTCTTAACGTAAGTTGTTTTGGTGTATGCTTTCTTTCCCCTCCATACCATCTTTTTGATCCTCATACTGATGAAAAGGGTCTTAGGAAGAAATGGGAATCCTCCAGGTCATAGTAGAAAACAGTGTGATAACAACAGAGAGAAAGGTACGGGACTGAGATCTATCAAGGTTGGCGGGACTAAACAATTCTTAGGTATGCCATCGTGGAAGCGAAGAATGAAAGCAATTGGGAAGAACAGCCAGATGAATATGAAGATGAGGAGAGGGATAAAGGGGAAGAATTCATTTAAGAGGGAGGCGGGTAAGATGAATTTAATGTATGAAGAGTTGAGAGAAATTATAATAAAATCACAACAGCAGTAGTGGGGTTCAGCGAGAGCAGACACTCTTTTTTTAAATGTTTTATTTATTTTTGATACAGAGAGAGACAGAGCATGAGAGGGGGAGGGGCAGAGAGAGAGGGAGACACAGAATTGGAAGCAGGCTCCAGGCTCTGAGCTAGCGGTCAGCAC
>NW_021869668.1:0-819 GCF_006229205.1 Suricata suricatta | reverse complement strand
GAGTCCAGAGACAAGCTATAATGAAAGCCAGGACACAGTCTTAATATCTGCAAAAGGCTGAGTATGCAATAATAATTCCTACATGAAGGAAGATGCTAGAAATAAGTAACCTAAACGTGAACAGATTCTGAAAACATGTCTCAGGGCAGAGGCTGGAAGAGAGCCACCTGCCAGCGGTAGCCAGAGACTTACTACATATACTAGCGTGGATTCTGTAAATTAGAGAACAGTGAAGAAAAGCTGTTAAAAACATGAAGAGAATGAAATGTAAAACATGGGATGGTATGAAAGGTCCATATATCTCATTAATTCTAGTAAATGTAAATGTACTAAACTTGTGATTAAAAGATGGAGATTGACAGATTAATCAGAAAAATATATGTTCAAGTGATACGGGTTATGAGACATATGACTACAAACATAAGGGTCATTTGAGATTGAGTGGAAAAGATGGAAAAGGTATATCATGCAAGTACTAAGCGAATAAAATCGGTATGGATATCTTAAGGTTAAAAAATAAGTTTTAAGGAAAAAGCATTGTAGGACAGAAGGACTCATGTAATGATAAACATTTACCTTATCAAGATGAACATAGCAACTCTAAGTATGTGTGCATCTAATACAATAACCTCAAAGATAGGAATAAAACTTAGTTACAATATACAGATGAAGATGATAAATCAAACCATTGTAGTAGGGCATATATTTAATTTATGGCTCTTAATTCCTCATAAGTCATGCAGGAGAGACTTATATGGCACAATTAGTAAGCTTGATCTAATGGACTTGGATATGTTGTAGTTATTTCCAAGGTTCTCA
>NW_021869667.1:0-819 GCF_006229205.1 Suricata suricatta | reverse complement strand
GAAGCCAGGGACGCTGCTCAGCACCCTGAGTGCCCCCACTTCCGAGATGGAGAATGACCCGGTGCCTGGGGGGCGGGTCCTGGTCCAAATGGGAGGTCCTGCAAACACCCCAGAACTGTGTGGTTCTTACCACCTCGTCCCTGGAGAGACAAGGGACGGCTCCCACTCTCTGCCTTAAATCTA
The DNA here is from genome assembly GCF_006229205.1 of Suricata suricatta. Classification (NCBI taxonomy): domain Eukaryota; kingdom Metazoa; phylum Chordata; class Mammalia; order Carnivora; family Herpestidae; genus Suricata; species Suricata suricatta. The sequence continues at coordinate 636 of NW_021869667.1, read as the reverse complement.
GAGATGCTGAGCCAGAATCTGGGTCCTTGTCACCATCATCCCCGGGCCCTCACAGCAGCAGGGTGGCAGGTGACATGGGGTCATGCTGCCTCCCTGGCCCTCAGTGCGTGAACCGGATGTTGCCCCGCAGGCCGGCAGTGCGAGGACCTCAGGCTGCCTCCCCGTCTGGCCCACCTGTGTCCCGACATTTGGGGACTTGTACATAATCAGCAAGCTGTGCTAGAACCTTGTGAATCATTAATGGTCTCTCTGGCCCACACACCCCTTTTCTTACTGTGGTAAAATACAGACCACATAAAATTTACCCTTAGTGGCATTTAGTACATTCACAATGTCATGTGACCATCTCTCTACATAGTTCCAGAACATTCCATCATCCTCCCCGAATTGGTCCCCACTCCCCTTCCCCAGTCCCTACACATGGTGGTGCCGTGTGTAGGGCAAACAGACCAGGAGTCCCACTAGATACTGGTGGGCACCCTGAGTCCTGGGCTCCAGAGCTTCTCTCCCACTTACACAGAGCAGGAGGAGGGCCGCTCCTCCGTGCTCCTTCTGACCTGCTCCTCCGTGCTCCCCCTGACCCACTGCTCTGTGCTGGCAGGAGTCGGCACATCTAGGGCACACAGTGCAGGGAAT
>NW_021869666.1:0-819 GCF_006229205.1 Suricata suricatta | reverse complement strand
CATTTTGAATAGGGAGAGTTTGCCACCCTAGAAGAAGAGAGGTCACAGACTTTGAGGGAAGTTTCAGATGGGTTTGTAGAGATTTTTCATATTCATATTCAGACAAAGACAATATCTGTGTGCTGAAAACTAATAGGCTAAGAAATTAATCTTAACAGTCATTATCTACGGATTACAGTTTTTTTGAAGAATTTTTTAAATTTTACTTATTTATCTTGAGAGAGACAGAGAGTGCAAGTGAGGGGAGGGGCAGAAAGAAAGAGGCAGAGAGAAAGTTCCGGCAGAGCTTGAACCCAGGAGCCACGAGATCATGACCTGAGCCAAAATCAGACGCTCAACCAACTGAGCCACCCAGACGCCCCTACTAGTTACAGCTCTTAAACATAGGGATTGTTTTATAATACAGGTCATTATAGATTAGAAGCTATGATGTACAGCCAGTCTGATCCCCAGTTTATTAGACATACAGTATATTGGTTGCAGACCTCGAAAACCAGGCATTGAGAAAGACATTCATAAGTGTAAAACATAAATCTATAAGCAAGAACTAAGTATTATTATAGAAACGTGTGTGTGTATCTGTGTGTGTGTGTGTGTGTGTGTGTGTGTGTGTGTGTGTTTGTGTGTGTTGAGAGGTAGAGGGAGGGGGAAAAGATATATTCAAACTTACTTCAAAGACATTTTTGAGGGGCACCTGGGTGGCTCAGTCAGTTAAGCATCTGGCTTCAGCTCAGATCATGATCTCACGGTTCATGGGTTCGAGCCCCACATCGTGCTCTGTGCTGACAGCTCAGAGTCTGGAGCCTGTCTTCAGATTCT
>NW_021869665.1:0-819 GCF_006229205.1 Suricata suricatta | reverse complement strand
CTGCTTTAAGGTAGTCATTCACAGGCCACCCCTTCTTTTAGAAGTGTAGCCAAGACCACCCAAATGAGAACCCAAATGGCTTGTCTAAAATGGAACTTTACAATGCTAAAAGAAGAGGGGGAAATGGATGTTGAGGAAGAAATCAAAAGATACCTATATTACCAACCCCATTAGCTTGCAGATGAGAAAGAGAGATCTCTGAGCTACAAAATGGGAAAAGAAAAGCATCTATTCCATAAACTAAATTCACTTGACCAGAAATAAATATTAATTTTATTAAGCCAGTAAGATGCCAAAGTTATCTCCTAATAGTGAGGCAATGCAGATTTTGTTCATTTTGTCATCTTTTCAACATTCATTTTGAGTTTTCAGTTCTTGAGCTAGGTACTGAGGATGAACATGCTCTCCAGCTCTTACCCATCCAGAACATAGACTTTGAATCTTAATTTCTGGTTTTTAGACTCCTGAGTGAGTGATTGAGGTTTCTCACTTAGCAAAAGAGGGACAATGAGCAATGTATGTAATGAAGAAATAAATCATTCACTGAATGGTTGGATAGCACTAAAGACAGAGAGCGCCAGTTGCATTTCCTCCTGTGTTGGGCACATTACTTTGCACCTACTCCTTGAGGTAGTACAACGAAGGCTTTTTGTTTGTTTGCTTTTACAGATGAGTAATAGAGTGACATGCCTTTTTTAGGTCACCCTCCCCGGAAATGTTCAACTAGTATCTGATACTGCCAGCTCTTTTTTATGGGACTCATTTACTCAATAATATTAATTGAGGGTCTATTATATATCAGGCAGTTTTCTAGGTTAT
>NW_021869664.1:0-819 GCF_006229205.1 Suricata suricatta | reverse complement strand
TGTCATTTATGAACAGTTTATCATAGTAAATATTAACAAACTGTTAAATAACTTGAAAATTACATACAACTTCACAAAGGCCCCTGGGAAAAACTTTCTAGACCCAAGGCATTTCAGGGAAAGATTAAATGAATAACACCTAAACCCACTGGCCTAATGCTCTGTGTCTACTAAATGAAAAAATGACCAAACCCTAAAGAACTTAAGCATAACTTGACTAATAATAGCACTGGATAAACACTGGCTGAATAAAGTTCACAGGAATGTAGCATCAATAGCAATACTAAGCTATTTGCACAACATTTTTATATAATTGTAAGGACTGCTATGATCATAATTAGTTTCTCAGGAATTGTCAGGTTTAACTTTGAGTCATGTCGATATTTTATATTAAATGTTAAAATTAGTTCACCAATCAGACAACTATAGCATTATCTTTACTTTTGCCTAGTAGAATATCCTCAGTGAAAACATCATTTCAGTCTGTATTACTAATTTTTTGTTTGTGTTCTTACCCCACTAGTTTTTTGTGTAATTTTATGACTGAAAAAAATAGAATAGGATAATGTGTTCAATATAAGTGATAACATATTTTATATATTTTCAATCAATGTTTAGAACTCACAGTTTAAAAATGCATGTTTGAATTACACTTAGTGACTCAATTAAGATAGAAAGAGTTGACTGGTTAGATATGCTTGTCATGAGATTTCAATGCAAAAATCGATTTGCAAAATATAAATCTCTTTTTCCAATAGGCACAGACTAGGTTTGTATTTCTGTTGAGTTTTTCTTTCACTCTGAAAACTTATCTTTACC
>NW_021869663.1:0-819 GCF_006229205.1 Suricata suricatta | reverse complement strand
ATGCAGGATTAAAATTCGAGAGAGGCTAATGTCCGAGAGGAGACAAGAGCTCTAGGTAAGGAAGGGTTCTTGCTCTGTTTTTATTAGGATCACAAGGCTTACAAGCATGATGGGCGTGCACAGAAAGATACAGAAGCCATGAACACTAACTCATGGGCATGAAGGAAAGGGGGTTTTGAAGATATGGGGTTTTAGGGGTTTGGGTCAAAACAATACAGAGTCCTGGTGCAGGGCAGATGGTTTTTTACAGCAGGCATGAGACACCAGGTCTGTTTATCTTAGCTAGCCTTGGGAATAAGACAGACAGAGCATGCTACCTTAGGGTCAATAAGGCACCTTTCTTTTGCTACTTTGGCTAACTTCACCCTGCTGCAGTCTATAGCCCTGTTTACCTATTCTGACTCTTCCTGTGAAAGCAGCTTTCTGCTATTGTTGTACTAAGTTGGGGGGCATTTCCACCTGAATACTCAAACTTGTTTACCTCATTTTGGATGCTTTCATCCTGAGGCTTTTCTGTTTGTATATACCTTGTTAACCCATGGGTGCAAGCTCAGGGAATTCCAAGATTATTCCCCATAATGTCAAATTAAGTTTGTAATATTTCTAATAGTTTACAAAGGTCAGGAATACTTTGAAGACACTGAAGGCTCAGTTCAAAACTACCACAATAAGCAAATATCGCACTGAAGTGAGTCAAATGAATATATTTGGTTTCCTAGTTCATATAAAAGTTATGTTTATACTATACTATAGTTTATTAAGGATGTAATAGCATTATGTCTAAATAAACAATTTATATGCCATAATTTTAAAATATTG
>NW_021869662.1:0-819 GCF_006229205.1 Suricata suricatta | reverse complement strand
GCAAACCATTCAGTGGTGTCTGAGTTCATTTTGCTGGGACTTTCCAAATCTCAGAATCTTCAGATTTTATTCTTCCTAGGATTCTCTGTGGTCTATGCTGGGATTGTGTTAGGAAACCTCCTCATCTTGGTCACCGTGACCTTTGACTCACGCCTTCATACACCAATGTATTTTCTGCTTATCAATCTCTCCTGTATGGATATGACTTTGGCTTCTTCTGCTACCCCTAAGATGATTGTGGATTTCCTCCGAAAACGAAAGACCATTTCTTGGTGGGGATGTTATTCTCAGATGTTCTTCATCCACCTCCTAGGTGGGAGTGAGATGATGTTGCTTGTAGCCATGGCAATAGACAGGTATGTTGCCATACGAAAACCCCTCCATTACATGTCCATCATGAATGCACGAGTGCTTGGCGGGCTGCTGCTATCCTCCTACACTGTTGGATTTGTGCACTCATCTAGTCAAATGGCTTTCATGTTGAATTTGCCCTTCTGTGGTCCCAATGTGGTGGACAGCTTTTTCTGTGACCTTCCCCTTGTGATCAAACTGGCCTGCAAGGACACCTACATGCTACAGCTGCTGGTCATTGCCGACAGTGGCCTCCTGTCCCTGATCTGCTTCCTCCTCTTGCTTGTCTCCTACACGGTCATCATACACTCAGTCAGGCACCGTGCTGCTGGTGGTTCTGCCAAGGCCTTCTCCACTCTCTCGGCACACATCACGGTGGTGACTCTCTTCTTTGCCCCATGTGTCTTTATCTATGTATGGCCCTTCAGCAGATACTCTGTAGATAAAATTCTTTCTGTGTTTTATACA
>NW_021869661.1:0-819 GCF_006229205.1 Suricata suricatta | reverse complement strand
GGATTCTGTGTCTCCCTCTCTCTCTGCCCCTCCCCTGCTCGCACTGTCTCTGTCTCTCAGAAATAAATTAAAAAAAAAAAAAAAAATTAAAAAAAATAATTCCTCTAAATTATACTTTATCAATATCATTCATAATTAGAGAAATAGAAATCAAACCCACAGTGAGATACCACCGCACACCTGTCAGATGGCTAACGTTGACTCAGGCAACACCAGATGTGGGCGAGGATGTGGAGGAAAAGATCTCTTTTGCACGGCTGGTGGGAATGCGAACTGGTGCGGCCGCTCTGGAGAACAGTGTGGAGGTTCCTCAAAATTTTAAAAATAGAACTACCCTATGACCCAACAATTGCACTACTAGGTATTTATCCAAAGGATACAAAAATGCTGATTCGAAGGGGCGCATGCACCCCGATGTTTATAACACCAGCGCTATTGACAATGGCCAAAGTACGGAAGGAGCCTCAATGTTCACTGACTAATCAGTAAAGAAGATGTGGGTGCGTGTGTGATAGATTATCATTCGGCGATCAGAAAGCATGAAATCCTGCCATTTGCCACAATGTGGATCGCACTAGAATGCTACATGAAATAAATCAGAGAAAGACATGTATAATTTCACTCATTCGGAATTTAAGAAACAAAACAGATAAACATAAGGGAAGGGAAGCAAAAATAAGATAAAAACAGAGAGAGAGGCAAACCATAAGAGACTCTTAAATACGGAGAACAAACAGGGTTGCTGGAGGGGAGGTGGCTGCGGGGGGGGATAAATGGGGATGGGCATTAAGGAGGGCACTTGTCGGCTCAGCACTGGGT
>NW_021869660.1:0-1664 GCF_006229205.1 Suricata suricatta | reverse complement strand
CAGACCCTGTGTTGATATTTCGGAAAACGTAGTTCATTTTTATTTAAAACGTTACTAATGTAATAGGATTTTGGTTGTTTCTTTTTAATGGTCATATTATTGTTTATGTGAGTTATTAAATCGCTATGGTAAAACTTCCTCTCCTGGAACCCACACAAACAAAAGCTCTTCGATGCCCTCTGCGACTTGTAGATGCAGACGGCCCCTTCGGCCAGCAAGTCCGGGTGCAGCTCCTCTGGGTTGCATGGGTTCAGTCGGTCTGCGAATGCTGACTGAGCGGGGCCAGAAGTGCTGGGGACCCTGGTCACCCTTCTCCGCCTCACCTCCGCCTCTGTTTCAGAGCCAAGCTGGGCATGCCGCAGTTCCTCAGCGTGGAGGCCCAGAGCCTGCTGAGGGCCCTCTTCAAACGGAACCCCTGCAACCGCCTGGGTAAGAGCCCCCGGGCGCCCCTCTCAGCCCCCGTCTGGCTACACGTTTGACCAGGCTCACTGAGAGCAAAGGTCTAAAGGCACCCACGGGGGCCCCTGCGCTGGCCTCTGCAGCGGGCTGTGGGGAGACCCCCGTGGGCCCCAGCCCCTGAGGCGCACGCTGCCCAGGCCCGGGATGGCGTCTGTTACATGGCTGCGGCCAAATGACTGATGAGAACCAGCCAGTGCCACAGCGGCCACACCACACAGAGGCCCAGAGGCTGGGCCCTGACGGCAGGGACCGCTCACTCGGCCACAGACAGTTCCCCGGAGGCAGGGCCTCCCCGGGAGCAGCCGTGGTCACTGGGTGCGGGGTGGCGGGCTGCCAGGATGGTCGCGTTTGGTTGTTGGAAGAGGTGAGGAATCAGCTGCCTCGGTCCCTGTGATCAGGAAAACAAAGCTTTCCCGAAACCTCAGGATGTCCCCTTGCCTCTTGTCTGGAAACTGCCGGGTGGCACCTCTAGCGTGTGAGCCGGGGAGGGGTGGAGAGGGGGGGAGAGCGAGAATCCAAGCAGGCTCTGCGTTGACAGCACAGAACTCCATGGGGGCTTGAGCCCGTGAACCGTGAGATCATGCATGGCCTGAGCTGAAATCAAGAGTCGGACGCCTAACCGCTGAGCCACCCAGGCGTCCAGGCACGTGCTCATTTCGACGGTGACGGTGTGCCCATGACAGCTGGAAGACTCGGAGTCAGTGAGTGTGTTACACACTTGTTTACGGTGTGACACGCTCAGTGACAGAACCCTGTGCAGAGTCGGTCAGCGGCCCCGAACGGTGGCTGTTGTTGGGAGTGGGGCCAGGGCGGCGGTGAGGATTCCCGGATTCATCTGAGAGGTCACGGCCATGCTGGGGGCAGGGCAGGGGCCGGGCGTGCACCCTTGGCCCAAGGAATGTCACGTAAAAAGTGGGAGCAATGCCGGCCCAGGGAGGGCATGTGTGATCTCTCTGTGCCTGGGGAGGGTCTGGAAAGGCAGGTGCCCAGGTGGGGTCCCTCCGAAGGAGGCAGCCAGGGGACAGCCTCACTGGGAACTGGAGAGAGGCCCCGGGGCCCAGGCAGCTTGGTCACAGAGGTGCGTGTGGAGATGGAGGTGGGGTCGGGCTTGTGCCCTGAAGGAGGCCCCCGGGGGGCCTGTCCCCGCGCTGGACCTCAGGGTCCTGTCTACGCCCCCGGGGGGCCTTCCAGGTGTGACACTGGCC
>NW_021869659.1:0-9897 GCF_006229205.1 Suricata suricatta | reverse complement strand
AAATGTTCAGAACTATTCCTAATAAACACATAGTGAAAATAAATAAAATGTGATTTTTCTATACAATGGCATTGTATTTAATCATTACAGAAAAATGGGACTACTGATACCTGATACTATACGGGTGGGTCTTGAAAACATTAAGTGAAATAAGCCAATCACAAAAGAAAAAAGCCATATGAATGTATATAAAATGTCCAGAATAAGCAAATCTGTAAGAAGAAAGTAGGGTAGTAGTTGTCTAGGATTAGAAAGCTGGGGAGAAATGGGGAGGGCCTGCCACGGGGTGTGAGTCCTTCTTTATGGGGTGAGGAGCCTGGAGCTTACTCAAGAGTCTCGTTCCTTCTCTTTGCCCCACCCCTACTTGCATGCTCTTCTCAAAAAATTATCTTACCAAATCACTAAAGGATCTTAAGTTGTATGAAGCAATAATATGAAGAATGGATAAAAGAGAAGCAAAAGTAGATACGAGGAGGCTGGGGCAGGGCAGACAGTAATAGACTTGGGTGGCATGAACTGGAGATGAAGTAAATTTAGAAACGAGACACTAAACACACAAATGGACAATGGTTATATATTAAAACAGAACTCTGACCCACAAGCTCTACAGGGACCAAACCAGGAAATCAAACCATAAGTATTCTGTAGCACCTGGGCTCAAATGGCCAAGATTTGCTCAATAACTGCCAGCTTCTCTAATTTTGTTCCTTCTTTCCTGATTCCAATTCAGAACTAACCAAAGAAAGCCATATGCACCCCAAACCGATCACCTAGGAAGCCCCACTTCTAGGTAGCCTGACTCCAACCTCCCCATACCAACAACTTCCAATCACATCATACAACCTGCCCTTTCTTCACAATAAAACTTTCCAACTCCCCAATCTGTCTCTGATCCTCTGACAAACACAAGTGACAGTGACTGACTCCCTTGCTCTAGCAAGCTCTGAATAAATAAGCCTTACTTGTTCTCGTTTGGATGGTTCCCCCCCCACCCCCCCAGAGTTATTATCAGTCAGTGTAAAGGGGTGATTGTGTGTAAGGGGATGCTTAAAAACCATTGTGTGTCGACTATACTTCAATTTAAAAAAAAAGAGGGGGAGGTCGTTAAAATAGAGCATAAGAGAGCAGAGAAAAACTCTATCTTGCGAACCTTTGTAGGTATGATTAAACCTGTGTGGGAGCCAGAGGGTTAACTGAGAACTTAGGGGAAAAGTAAAAGTATGGTGTCAGCAACTTAAAAGAAGGGATTTTTGCAGACTGAGTATTCAGTTGTTAAATTCTGCCTAGGAATAAAGAGGAAGACTAACCTATGTCAATTTAGAAACTGAGGCTGATTGACGGTTATTTTAAAGAAGGTGTTAGAGAGATTAGAGTGGGTTGAGATATGAATGGAAAATAATGGAACAGACAGAGTGCCTGGCTTAATTGGTAAAGCATGCAACTCTTGCTCTTGGGGTTGTGGAAGTTCAAACCCCCTGGTGGGTGTACAATTTATTTTTTTAAGTTAAATATAACAAATAAAAATATTAAGAAAGAATATAAAGGATCAGAGATGAGGAGTACAAAAGACTGGTTTGAGACGTGCGTGGGTGTGTGCACTATCTTAGAATGAAGTCTTATCAGCAAAGAAACCTCCATGTTGATAGATGATCCCAGGGCAAAGAGAATGAACAAAATGTTTAAGTGGCAATTCCAGATTCCTGAGAAGGTGGGAAGGGATGACGGAACCCACAATACAGATGGAAGAATCCCTATGCTTTCTCTGGCAGCAGGAGGGAAGAGGAGGCTGGGGGTAGACAGGCTGGGAAGTGGATTTGATGGGATTCTCATTTGGTGCTGGGAAGCTGAGAGACGAGGAAGTTATTGTGCAGCACAAGACAGCAAGCTGACTGCAGAAAGCAGGCTTGCTGGACGGGGTGTGGCAGATAATGAATTTCAAAGTGGCTTCAAGGAGCGCTTGGGTGGCTCAGTCGGTTGAGCGTCCGACTTCGGCTCAGATCATGATCTCAACAGTTCGTGGGTTCGAGCCCCATGTCGGGCTCTGTGCTGACAGCTCAGAGCCTGGAGCCTTCTTCCGACTCTGAGTGTCCCTCTCTGTCTCTGCCTCTCCCTTGCTCATGATCTGTCTCTCAAAAAGAAATAAAAATGTTAATACATAAATAAATAAAAGTGGCCTCCAGTCTGACTTGTGTATTCTCCAGCAGCAATCACGTGCTTGGATGAAGACTTCAGGATTCTTCCAGAACAATGTGATGAAGACAGAGCAGCCAGGCAACCTGTACTGTTGGCAGTGATTATGGAAATAATGAATTACACATTTTGAGCAGGAGGAAGGAAAAACTAGAGAGGACCAGTGGGTCTGGAGAAGGAGGGTCAAGTCTCTGGAAGGTGACAAGGTTGGAGTTGTGGCAGTGGCTGACTGTGGGTGTGCACGGGATGGAGGAGAAGTTCTTGGGAAAGCCCATGTGTTCTGCCTAATTTTCTTCTCTAGTAAAATTTTTACAAAGCAGAGGTGAGAAGGCTTACATTAATATTTTATTTATAAATAAATATTCTGAGTGGTAACAGGTAAATTAGCAATGACTTTAATTATAAATTAGCACTATTCTGAGCGATTGTAGATACTCTGACAAGAATCTGAAGGCTTCAGATGAGGATTGTTTAGAATTTTACTAAGATCAGGAACTTCAGAATTCACGTTTACATTTTGATATAGTGGATAGTGTTGAAAGAATTCTGGCATTCAATACCATACACAACTTTTAAAATCACTTTTTATTTTTTAAAAGTTTTTATTTTTATTTAGTTCTGATAGAGAGAGAGTGAGCAAGCGTGAGCTGGGGAGGGGTAGAGAGAGAGGGAGACACAGGATTTGAAGCAACCTCCAGGCGCTGAGCTGTCAGCACAGAGCCTGACCTGGGGCTGGAACTCATGATCTCATAATGAGTCATGAGATCATGACTTTGGCCCAAATTGGACACTTAACCTACCAAGCCATCCAGGTGGCCCCTACCACTTTTTTTATTTAATGTTTATTAATTTATTTGAAGGAGGAGGGGCAGAAAGAGAGGGAAACAAATAATCCCAAGCTGACAGCACAGAGCCTAATGCAGGGCTTAAACTCACAAACCGCAAGATCACGACCTGAGTCAAAATTAAGAGTCGGACACTTAACCGAGTCTTCCAGAACCCCCGTATACCACTATGTAAAAAAAAAATACATCCACGTGTGAAACGTCTTGAGGTGGTTAACAATAAGTGATTTTGTTCTTTTCATCCCCCAAATAACAACAAATACTCACTTGCTGTTATCTAAGAATATTTTTCTTAGAATATTTACCTGAAAATATTTTTCAAATGTTATTGCTATGTAATAATAAAGTTAATCAGATATCAGTAGATTGAGCACTAAGTCAATACATTTCTGAGAGCAAACTAAGGCAAAAGATGTATGTCACAAAAAAATTTTAGATGTCTGAACATAATAAATGCATATCTGCAGAAATAATTATATGCTTTGTAACTAATTCAGTTTCCAATGTGAAAAAAAAAAGACTCTGAAATTAAGGCTTAGTCTACCATATGCACATTTTGGTAGGGGAATATTTTTTATAATTTTTAATGTTTTATTTATTTTTGAGAGAAAGACAGCGTGAGCAGGGGAGGGTCAGAGAGAGAGAGGGAGACACAGACTCCAAAGCAGGCTCCAGGCTCTGAGCTGTCAGCACAGAGCCCGACCTGCGGCTAGAAACCACGAGCAGTGAGATTGTGACCTGAGTCGAAGTCTCACGCTCGACTGACTGAGGCACCCAGGCGCCTCGGGGGAATACTTATGATACTACATCATCTATAACATAACTACATTTTATAGATTTATATGTTCAAGGTGTAATATATATTTTTAATATATTATCATTAAGGCATGATTTTTAAAAGAAAGTTTTATTTTATCACTAAGCAACATTAGGGGTTTTCCTAGAGTATGGTTTCTGGACAATGGACTATAATTAATTGAGAAACAGGAAGTTTCTATATTTCGCGTAGGTTTAAAATTTTTTTTCTTTAGGATTTTCATTTAGTTTCAAGTAAGAGATCCCACAGATGTTATCTTATCATCCACGCAGAAAACTCCTACATTTAGGGCCACCCTCAGGCCACTCACGTATTCTAAAGGTTTATACTCTAAGGTTTAGAGGCCAAATCTTGCCTTTCAAGGAGCTGACATTCCAATACTGATAAAATCTGGCAAAAAAAAAAAAAGTAGAATATGATAGTCTAAAAAAATAATACTGATAAAAATGCTAAGTGGATGAGGGTGGGTCTCAGAAAGAAAATGGAACTTGGAAGAGGTTCCTTCGGGAGGAGAAGGGTTTGAACTCAATGAGATGAGGGAAGCAATTCCGAGGAGTAGAAACACTTCCAGCACAGAGATAAAAAATCAGAATTCTGTCTGGCAGTTACTATTCATTATCGTAGGTCTTAAATGCTGAGATAATAACTAAAAGCTTCATTTCATTTCTCTTAGCAACATTTATGGAGTGCCTGCTGTATTCAGCAAATATTACAAAGATCGACACAACCCACCGGTGAGAGGTTAACTGAGCCACTCCCGGTACTGCTGCTCTCTCGATCTCCATTTTGTGTGGCCAAGCGGCCTTCGGGGGGCCTTGCAGGGACACTAGCCCCTCCTGCAGGTTCATGTGGATACAGCCACAGGGTCAGGAGCAAATAAATGTAAGCTCCGGAGAGCACTAGCCCAACAGCCCTGGTGATCAAATCTCCCTTGCCTCCCAGGGCCTGTATTATCTTAAGTATCCCTTAGATAAGAACCCTGGTGGGGCAGCCACACCACCCCTCACCCTTCCCCCACATCCCCCCATGCCCCCCACCCCTCTCTTTTGGTTTGAATTGATCAATAAGAGCCAGCCAGGAACCCAAAAGCACTCCATCCACAGTCCCTAATAAAGGCATGTGCTCTCTGTCCTTCTCTGGATCTGCCTTCTCCCTTGACTTCCCTTCCCCCCTACCACGTGCCCTCCCCGTGCTGTGTACTTCCTCCAGGACCCAGGAGTGATAAACATCTCTATTACAATTTATCTTAGGGTCAGCTTTTGAACTAAGGTTTACCGGGCTCATTGTTCTCTACTAGGTGCTCCATTTTAACAAATATTAATTTAACAATGGCAGAATACCCACATTCTGCCCTCAGGGAAGTTACAGCCCGCTGAGGAAGGAAGGGAGGAGTCTGCCAGTTAACCCGGTGTTGCAGGGTAGTGAGTCAAGTACTTTGACAGAATTACTTAAATAGGTTGAGAGCAAAATGGAGAGATCTAATACAATTTGTATCAAACTCTGGAAAGGTTTCTTGAAGGCTGAAAAGTGAGGAAAAGGAGTGCCTGGCTGGCTTAGTCAGTAGAGCATGCAACTCTTGATCTCAGGGCTGTGAATTGGTGCCCCAAAAAGTGAGTGTGGAGATTATTTAAATAAGGCAATCTCTAGGATTTTATTTTTTTTTAATGTTTATTTTTTAGAGAAAGACACAGAAGGTGAGCGAGGGACGGTCTGAGAGAGAGGGAGACACAGAATCAGAAGCAGGCTCCAGGCTCTGAGTAACTGTCAGCACAGAGCCTGATGCGGGGCTCGAACCCACGAATTGTAAGATCATGATCTGAGCTGAAGTCGGCCGCTTAACTGACTGAGCCACCCAGGCGCCCCTAAATAAGTAAATCTTTTAAAAAGTTAGGGAGGAAAAGAGTAAAGAAAGGGCATTACAGGCAGGCACACATATACCTTGAGAAACAGCCGGAGGTGAAGAATAGACTAATTTTAAAGTAACGTTAATAATAACAACTCTAGGGGCACCTGGGCGGCTCAGTCTGTTATGCATCTGATCAGCTCAGGTCATGATCTCTCAGTTTGGTGAGCTGGAGCTTTGCATCAGGCTGTCTGCTGTCAGCACGGAGCCTGCTTAGATCTTCTGTCTGCCCCCTCTCTCTGCCCCTCCCTCGCTTGTGCTCTCTTTCTCATAAATAAACATTAAAATAATAATAATAGGGACGCCTGGGTGGCTCAGTCGGTTGAGCCTCCGACTTCGGCTCATGTCAGATCTCACATTCGTGGGTTCGAGCCCCGCGTCAGGCTCTGTGCTGACAGCTAGCTCGAAGCTTGGTACCTGCTTCCGGTTCTGTGTCTCCTTCTCTCTCTGCCCCTCCCCCTCTCATGCTCTGTCTCTCTCTGTATCAAAAATAAATAAAACATTAAAAAAATTTTTTTTAAATAATAATAATAGTAACTCTAGCTACTCACCTAGATACTTAACTTATTTAGTTAATACTTAACTTATTTAGCAGTTACCATGTAGTAGGTATGGCAGGGCGAAGTTAATACCATTACTAGCTCCATCTCAAACGTCCGGAGGTGGAGGGAAGCTTAGAGAGGACAAGGGACTTACCAATGTCCATAGAACGAGCCTGTGGCCAGAGCTCAAATTCATCCCCTTTAGGAGAAGAGGTGACAGATGATGTGGAGAGGGATTTTTTTTGTAAGGTGTTGTTTGTCAAATTATGGGAGTTCTCACTGTCCTGAAGGCTACAGGGACAGTTAAGAATTTTAATCAAGATGTGACATGATAGTATTGATACTTTAGAAAGATCAGGTGATAAAAGAAAAAATGGATTTTCCAGAATCAGAACCAGAGCAGTGATGAGTTAAGGAGTTGAAGTCACGCCAGAGAGATGTAACAGGTATGAAGATAATGGTAACACAGATGAAGAGGAGGGAGCAGATTTTTAAAAAACTTCAAGGTAGAAATGACAGGCCTGGGAAACCAGCTAGAACGGAATATTAGGGTACCAGCTCAAAAATCTACATTGAGACAATAAAATGTATACTTCATAGCATAGTGCTTGACACATAGCAAACATCTGATATACGATAGCTCTACAATTATTCTCCAAATTCTGAGAACACAGAAGAAATGTCTCAATGGGCAGATTTGAAGAGTTTACTTTTAAGCATTCAATCATTCATCAGATATTTCTGTGGAGCTACTAGAATCACTAGGCATATAGCGTGCTCAAAACAAAGTCCCTGTTTTTATGGAAATTACATTGTAATGAAGAAAGGCAAAGACTAACTAAACAATAACAAAGTAAATGTATGTTATGTCAGATGGCAGGAGAAGTTTTGGAGAAAACAATCCAGGAAAAGGGAAATAGAAGTATCTTGGGCAGGGTGAGGTACTGCTTTTTTTTATAAGAAGAGTTTACTTGGGAATTGCTCTTTTAAATAAAGGATCATCAAGGAATTCCTTCCTGATGGCAACCATGATACCGGAACAGAGAACCGAGTTAATAATAAGCTGTGAAGAAGCCATGCTAGAGATTTGCAAATGTACTGTAGACATGAACTTGAAGTGACTTAGAACAGCTAAGGTGACTCCATGTAGGCAACTGGACACCCTGTACATGTCCTGAAAGGAATACTGATTTGTTTCAGAAATTAATCATCAAAAGGAAGCACTGACTCCAAGAAAAATCTATTAACTCTTTGACCTATAGCAAGATAACTGAGACCAGACCCAAAATGTGTTCACTGGCTTGAAGAGAAAGTCCCTGAGGATCTTTCCCTGAACGTAGTGGGGGCAGTGTATTGAAATAGATGGGAGGAAAGGAAACAGCCACCTTTAAAGATGAGCTGGTCACTAGAGAGCACCATGGCGTCGGTGGTGCACCTGTTTTCCTCGTTTAAAAGGTGAAATAGGGGTGCCTGGGTGGCTCAGTCAGTTAAGCCTCCAGCTTCGGCGCAGGTCAGATCTCACGTTTGTGGGTTCGAGCCCCACGTCAGGCTCTGTGCTGACAGCTAGCTCAGAGCCTGGAGCCTGCTTCCGGTTCTGTGTCTCCTTCTCTCTCTGCCCCTCCCCATCTCATGCTCTGTCTCTCCCTGTATCAAAAATAAAATAAAACATTAAAAAAAAATAAAAAAAAATTAAAGGTGAAATAAATAGGCTTTGACATATTGAACAATCTGTAGAGAGTAATGGTTAGATCAGTTTCTTGAGGCGTAGAGAGATTAAGCATACCCAGGAGAGGAACCTCCTAATAAGAGACTAAAATAAAGTGTGGCAGATGTAAATGTTTGTAGTTTGAGTGCAGAGTCTGATTTTAAAGCCTGCTGATCTCCATTTTCTCTGGGAAGAGAAATCTCTTCTTGTTAGCTGGAAAAGGTTAAGAAGTTCAAGGAAACTAGAGGGCATTAGAGGTTTAAATAGAGCTAATGGGAATCAGAGGTGCCTAAAAAGTAAGCCGAAGACTTTTTCCCAGGGGTGCCTGGCTGGCTCAGTTGGAATAGCATGTGACTCTTGATCTTGGGGACGGGAGTTCAAGCCCGAAGTAGGGCGTACACATTACTGAGAAAATAAATTTAAAAACTTAAAAAGAGTTCCCCCAAAAGTCTTGCTAACATTGTAGATAAAGTGCTCCACAAAAGCGGATACTGTGCTGAAGAGAGTTGGCTTTCAGTTCAGGGAAAGAGGCAGCATGGAGCGAGAAGGGCCAAGACGATGAGTCGGACAGCTGCAGAGAGAGGTGGCAGGCACAGTTAGAGGTTTGGTCAAGGAGGTCTGAAGCCCATAACTTTGAGGGGATAAGAATGAAGCAGGACATAGAAAACTGTAAGTACTTAACATTTTTAACGGTAATCAAAAGTGATACAGTATTAGCTGGTCTTAATTTAAAATAACGTATTAAAATGGACCTTTACCAGGATGCCTGGGTGGCTCAATCCGTTAAGGGTCCAACTCTTGATCTTGGCTCAGGTAATGATCTCAGTTCAAGAGAACAAGTCCCTTGACCGGCACTGTGCTGATAGCAGAGCTTGTTTGAGATTCTCTCTCTCCCTCTCTCTCTGCCCCTCCCTGCTTATGTTTCCCTCTCTCTCAAAATAAATAAATAAACATTAAAAAAATGGACCTTTACCATAACCTTTTCATAGCCATTGCCTTTGGGAAATGACAAAGGGCAGTAGGATAGATTGGGAGACTTTTACCTTTAACTTTACATTCTTTCATAATATTAGGAAAAGATTTTATGCCATGAACATATGTCACAAATATTACTAAAAAGCTAGATAGGAGCGCCTTGCTGGCTCAGTGGAGCATCCAACTCTTGATCTCAGGATTGTGAGTTCAAGCCCCATGTTGGGTACAGAGATTACTTTATTGTTTTTTAGTTTATTTATTTTGAGAGAGACAGAGACAGTGTGAGTGAAAGAGGAGCAGAGAGAGGGAGAGAGAAAGAATTCCAAGCAGGTTCTATGCTGCCAGCACAGAGCCCGATGTGGGGCTCGAACTCACGAACTGTGAGATCATGACCTAAGTTGAAACCAAGTATCAGATTCTTAACTGACTGGCCGAACCAGGCTCCCTGGGTTTACTTTAAAAAAAAAAAAAAAGCAAGACAGAGTATGTATGTATGAACAGTTTATGGTTGGAAGAGTAAAATCATTAGAATCTAAAGGTATTACCTCATTTTCCACTCTAAAGCTCTCATATTAACCTGCGAAGTTGATTTCCTGACACTGTTTCTCTTGTCTTCCTCCACTCTAATTCACTTAGGACTGAATGTGATGTTAACATACTTCAGCGAGAAAAAATAATTATCAAGAGAATGAATTTTACACAGTACAGATTTTTCTATTTAATTAACTCAGCTGTACAAGTTAGGAAATGTCACTGAGGTTCACTGAGAGGACTCTAGGAGCTGGTAAAATTGACAAAGTAAAGATAATAGTGCATTCCTAGCCAGGGACCTAACTACTTTAAAAGGTTAATCTGGAAAACTTCCAAAGTCAACTGTTTACTTTACCTATCCTCTTACAGTCTTCCATGACCCTAACTGA
>NW_021869658.1:0-819 GCF_006229205.1 Suricata suricatta | reverse complement strand
ACATCTGGGACTATGGGACTATGAAACCGGCTTCTGCTTTTCAACGTTTCCCTAGGCCCTTAGCTTCCCCATTCCTCAAGCATTCTATGCCTTCATGCCACTACAGTCCTTCCCAGTAGCTGATATACTGCTTCACAGTACAGTGTTAGCAGGGCAATATGCCCTTCACCAGGGGATCACTGTCAACGGAAGAAGCAAGGGATACAATTCTTTTTTTTTCTCTGTTCTTTTTTTTTAAGAGTTTATTGTCAAATTGGTTTCCATAAAACACCCAGTGCTCTTCCCCATAAGTGCCCTCCTCCAAAACCACCACCTCTTTTCTCCCCTCCCCCTTCCTCTTCAATGCTTGGTTCATTTTCAGCATTCAATAGTCTCTCAAGTTTTGCATCCCTCTCTCTCCCAAACTCTCTTTCCCTCTCCCCCTCCCCCTGGTCCTCCATTAGGTTTCTCCTGTTCTCCTGTTAGACTTAGGAGTGCAAACATATGGTATCTGTCCTTCTCTACCTGACTTATTTCGCTTAGCATGACACCCTCAAGGTCCATTCACTTTCCTACAAATGACCATATTTCATTCTTTCTCATTGCCATGTAGTACTCCATTGTGTATATACACCACATCTTCTTGATGCACTCATCAGGTGATGGACATTTAGGCTGTTTCCATGATTTGGCTATGTTGACAGTGCTGCTATGAACATTGGGGTACATGTGCTCCTATGCATCAGCATTTCTGCATCCCTTGGGTAAATCCCTAGCAGTGCTATTGCTGGGTCATAAGGGAGTTCTATGGATAGTTTTTTGAGGAACCTCCACACTGTT
>NW_021869657.1:0-819 GCF_006229205.1 Suricata suricatta | reverse complement strand
AATCTTTCTTTAGTTCTCAATATGGGACTACTCTGGTAGTAGACTACTTGAATTGCACTATTTTTCTTCAATGAGGTCTATTTGTTTCCCTCATTTAGATTCTAGCATTATAGATAGTATACTAAAACACAAGTTTTTCTTAAGTCAAATATTATTTCTGTCCACAAGCAAAATGAGCCTTACAATTAGGCTCAGCTTCCAGGAATATAATACGGAAAAATAATAGCTTAAAACAGTAGATGTTCATTTTTCTCCCATGTAAAAGAAATTGAGAAATGAAAAGTCCAGTGATCTCTTTTTCTAGCTGTGTATATCTCATCTAGATATACATGACTAGATATACATGACTCATGTATACCTATCATGGATACATATCATTTCAGAGACTGGAAGTCTTTCATGCATTTCTCTAGGATCCCCCAGGAAACAGATCTTGCCCTCATGGTCCAGTATAGCTGCTTAAGTTCCAGTTATCCAATTATCATTCTAAGAAACTAGTTGAAAAAGGAGATGAAAATGGCACTTTTTTTCTTTTCTGAAATCAACCTTATTAAGGTATAAATTTCATAAAATAAAATGCACCTATTTTACATTTTCAGGTCAATGAATTTACCTGTATGAGCACCACTACAATCAAATTTCTAACATTTCCATCACTCCAAAGAGCTCTCTCATGCCTCAACTACTTAGCTTCTTCAACCCCAGTTCAAAGCGAATACTGATCTGATTTTCATTCATATAGGATGGTATTGACTATTCTAGAATTTCATATAAATGGGATCATACAGTATATATTATTTTGTATCTGATTTCATTTTC
>NW_021869656.1:0-819 GCF_006229205.1 Suricata suricatta | reverse complement strand
CCACCGTGGGCTGGGTGCTACCCAGGTGCTAACCTAACTTGTTAACCCAGCAATGACATTGTTCTCAGGCTGTGGCAGTCTCAGGAGGAGATCATGGAAAATCTGTCAACCAGGTCTGCCTTGCGACTGGTTAGTCGTGTCCCTCAAATGCTTATGCTCTAGCTCTCCCGAGTCACTAGGACGGCATGTGTCCCCTGCTGGTGGGATTTCTCAGAACAGTGTGACACACGTTGGTGTGAATTCTAGCTCCTTGTCCAGTTAGATGTTCAGCTACAAGCACAGAGTTCCTGTTGCTGGCGACAGGAGGCCCAGCTACTATTTCTGAGTTAGTCACTAAGTGGCTTAGACCAGTGCTTCTCAAACTTGAGGGTGCATGGGAATTACGTCGATCTTGCTCACATGATGATTTGGATCCAGTAGTTCCTGGAGTGTGGCCTGAGATTGTTCAGATCTAATGATGAGTCCCTCGGCGATGACAGTGCACCAGTCCTCCATACACTGAGCTGCCACAATCCCGGCAGAGTTGGGTTGAATCTCTCAAGGACAAATAGAGCAGGAGGTGCTCTGCTTAGGGGAACCCCCAATCCCTAATTCCATGAGTTGCGTGAAGTCCGTAGACAAGGTGAGAGTCTTCCTTCAAAGCTTGGGCTGGAGCAACAAAGCCCATTGTGTCTGTTAGAAAAAGGGCTGTCCTTCTCTGTCTCGATGGGTTGTGAGACCCCCCATGAGAACCATCACTGTGGGTTCAGATCCAAGTGAGGCTGAACATCCGGCCAGGCAGGACTGGCCTCCCTGTGAGGCCCAGTGTCAAGGCTTTAT
>NW_021869655.1:0-819 GCF_006229205.1 Suricata suricatta | reverse complement strand
AAACTGGAATCCTTGTCCACTATTAGGAATGCAAAGTGATACAGTTACTAAGGACCACAGTCTGGAGATTCCTCAAAAAATAAAAAATAGAACTACCATGTGATTTAAATATGGTCTTGTGTAGAAAATTTAAAAACAATCCATTTCTTTTCTAAAGAAAATACTCAAACTGAATTAGTGGTCAAAATGATCATGACATTCAACTGCTGAACTTCTTTTACTGTGTATTCAGTCAATGTAAAACTTACATTAACAGCTTCATCTTCAGTTAGAGTTTCATCTATTGTTACATTGGGCAAATCTGGCCAAACCTACAGAGAAAGACGAAATGGGAAAATAGTTCAAAATCAATTCACTATAGTATGACTATGCTGTAAATAAAGCATAATAAAGTTTTGGAGGCATATTTTATACTCAGGTCCCCAGATCAGTAATTCCTTTCATTGTTTTTTCAGTTTGTGTTTGGGAAATGTATCATTTGCCAACTATTCCCATCCTCCATATTAATTTCCTCTTTAATATGGCAAATAAGAAAAAGAATACCAACCTTCGTAGAAGACAGTGATTTTAAAAACAGTTCATATTAAACATTAAAATAAAATTAGAAAGGGGGCACCTGAGTGGCTCAGCCAGTTAAGAGTCCAATTTCGGCTCAGGTCATGATCCTACAGGTCATGGGTTTGAGGCCCGCGTCAGGCTCTGTGCTGACAACTCAGAGTCTGAAGTCTGCTTTACATTTTGTGTCTCCTCCTCTCTCTCTCTACCCCTTCCCCACTCACACTGTGTGTTTCTTTCTCTCAAAAATACATAAACATTAAA
>NW_021869654.1:0-819 GCF_006229205.1 Suricata suricatta | reverse complement strand
CCCCCCCCCCCACCCCTGCTGGGCCTGCACCTCCTGGCCTGAGCTCTGGTGCCTCCTCATCACCAACGTGATCCTGTCCGTGTGTCCACTTTCCACCTGTCCGTGTGCTCGGGGCCACAGGGCTTTGTGTTCGCAGACAGAGCTGTACGGCTCCCTCCCTACAGGACAGGGAGAGCCTCCTGGGGCTGCGGTGCCTGCGTGCAAGCACCCGGGCCAGCCATCAGCGGCGGGCACGGTCCTCATCACCCCCGGGCAGCCCCGTCTGTCTGGACGGCGTCCATCAGCCCCCACCCAGCCCCTCTCACGCTGGCCACCTCACTGCCTGCCCCGTTCCACACCAAGCAGCCCCCCCCCGTCACTAAGTGGCACAGGGACCCAGAGCACAACAGAAAGGCAGGAGGGTGCTGGCGGGGGGCGAGTGCCCCTCACCCCTGCTGCCAGCACCCCGTTCTCAGGGAGCAGCTACACCCACCCCTTTATCTCTGTGCGTGTCCGTGTCTCTCTGTCTCTTATTGTCTCCCTCTCGCACACTCGTGCACCTAGTACGTTCTCATCAGTCACAGGAGTTAAAGTCGCCCAAAACCCCGAATCATCGAGTACTGGGAACACCGAACCATTGCTTCTGGGCGGACGCGGGTTCGGGTCCCTGCAAGCTCCGGCCACACTGTCAGCAACTCGGAGCCCTGCCTGGTTTGATGTGTGCTTCTGCTTGAAGTGACTTATTTAATAAAATCCCAGCACACATCATATCTGACCTCGGGTCCCTGCCGGCGGCGCTGTATTCGCTCCTCTGACTCGGATTTTCCCCAGAGGACACAT
>NW_021869653.1:0-819 GCF_006229205.1 Suricata suricatta | reverse complement strand
TGGGGCTCGAACTCCCAAACCGTCAGATCATGACCTGAGCCAAAGTCAGACGCTCAACTGACAGAGCCATTCAGCTGCCCCCTGATTTCTTTTTTAAGAACAGACCTTGCAGATGTGATTAAGGATTCCTTTTTTAAAATAGTTTATTGTCAAATTGGTTTCCATCTAACACCTAGTGCTTCTCCCCACAAGTGCCCCCCACCATGACCATCACACCCTTCCCTCCCCCTCCCCCTTCAGTCCATGGGTCACTTTCAGTATTCAGTAGTCTCTCATGATTTGTGTCCCTCACTCTTCCCAGCTCTCTTTCCCCCTTCCTCTCCCCAGGGTCCCCTTCCAGGTCTCTCCTGCTAGACCTATGAGGGCAAACATATGGGCTCTGTCTGTCCTCCTCCACCTAACGTATGTCGCTTAGCAGGACACCCTCGAGGTCCATCCACATGGTGACACATGGCCAGATTTCATTCTTCCTCATGGCCATGTAGTACTCCATTGTATATATAAACCACATTTTCTTGATCCATTCATCAGGTAATGGACATTTAGGCTCTTTCCATGATTTGGTTATTGTTGACAGTGCCGCTATGAACATTGGGGTACATGTGCTCCTATGCATCAGCACTTCTATTTCTTTTGGGTAAATCCCTAGCAGTGCTATTGCTGGGTCTTAGGGGAGTTCTATCGATAGTTTATTGAGGAACCTCCACACTGTTTTCCAGAGCAGCGGCACCAGTGTACGTTCCCACCAACAGTGTAGGAGGGTGCCTGTTTCTCCACATCCTCGCCAGCATCTGTAGTCTCCTGATGTGTTCATTTTAG
>NW_021869652.1:0-819 GCF_006229205.1 Suricata suricatta | reverse complement strand
CTGGGTCACTGACTGGGCTCCGGTGTCTCCTGCAAAATCAGTGTTCTGTCAGTGAAAGCAGTGCACACTTCACAATGAAAAGCCAGTTTTTCAGGTCAGAATCTGTAGCACTATAGACTAATATGAAATTTTACTCACGCAGGGCAAATATCCCCAGTGTTGAGATGAGCAACAGGAACATGGCTGACCAGTAGAAAGGCTGTGGGCTCTTTTCAGGAAAATCTCCGCCAAGCAGAAAGGAAACTGGCTGAGGAAACCAAGCCCTTGGAAATAAGAGAGGTGGAAAGTAAAGTTGGACAGGTTCCTTGTTGAGATAAAAATGCAAAAGCTGCTGCCATGAGCCAGGAGCTTTCTAATGGATGATTCTTGTTCCTGTGTCTGTCTGTAAAGAGCTGAGCCAGCTGCAGGGGGGCGAGGGGCTGAGCAGATGATGATGAGCAACAAAATCTCTAGTTTGTGCAGCATCATCCCCTGGAGGCCTCCCCAAGAACTACCTCATGTCTTCCTTCTGTTTTCTGAGGTATGAAAACTTCCACACAATATATTTCTTTCTTCCCAAACCTATGAATGTGTGTTCTTCCCAGACTCCTTTAGAAATGAGGTGTCCTATAAAAGTAGACTAATGAGTAATTTCACTGAGAAATCAGTTTTTAAAAATATATTAGACTTGGAATTCAAGCTACCACACAATGTTTAAAATGTTTAAGATCAATTCAATCCCTATCAAAATACCACCAGCATTTTCTGCAAAGCTACATCAAACAATCCTGAAATTTGTATGGAACCACAAAAGACTCTGAATAGCCAAAGCAATCCTGA
>NW_021869651.1:0-819 GCF_006229205.1 Suricata suricatta | reverse complement strand
ACAATAGCCAAAACGTGGAAAGAGCTTAAATGTCCATCACCTGATGAGTGGATCAAGAAGATGTAGTATATATATACAATGGAGTATTACATGGCAATTAGAAAGAATGAAATATGGCCATTTGTAGGAAAGTGTCATGCTAAGTGAAATAAGTCAGGCAGAGAAGAACAGATACCATATGTTTGCACTCATAGGTCTAAGAGGAGAACAGGAGAAACCTAATGGAGGACCAGGGGGAAGGGAAGTGTGATAGAGACATGGGGAGAGAGAGGGATGCAAAAGCTACGAGACTATTGAATACCGAAAATGAACTGAGGGTTGAAGGTGGAGGGGGAGAGGGAAGGGAGGTGGTGGTAATGGAGGAGGGCACTTGTGGGGAAGAGCACTGGGTGTTATATGGAAACAAATTTTGCAATAAACTATTTTAAAAAAGAGTAAGTGTTGTGGCTATGCAAATGTATGTGTATTTATGTACATCTTTCTTTCAAACAAACACACATACATACACCAAGTTCATGACCCTCATTGTAACTCACTAAAACCTATCGGTTGTGTTGAAAAAAGCTTGAGAGACCTTGGAATGTAAAGAATGGGAAAAAATGAAGGTTTGTATTAACATGGAATTTCATAAATGTAGAAATTTAAACAAAAAAGTTAGAGTAAAATGTGTGGTCTTTATTTTAACAATGAATGACTTTTCCTATCCTGATGCCCAGAGGCCTCCAAGACAGAACCACATATACACTTATGCAAGAAGAAATTGTCTGTTCCAGCTGACAGGGCTGACTATCTCCAAATTGACTTTAGATTTAGATTTCG
>NW_021869650.1:0-819 GCF_006229205.1 Suricata suricatta | reverse complement strand
CATGTAACTTACTAGTAGGACTGTATCTTGTCTGGTTTATATTTAGAGGTGTGCATAAAGTAGAATCTTGAAAGATTGGTTGGGCATAAAGTTCTAGATAGACTGTTACTTTCTCTTAGCACTTCCAAGATATTTCCTAACCAATGAGAAGTCTGCTGCCCACTCAGCAGTTTTTCTTGCTAGGAAATCTGTTTTTTTTTTCTCTTGGATTTAAAGACTTTCTCTTATCAATGGCTGGCCTTATTAAGATGTGCATCTATAGTGATTTATTTTGCTTGGGATTTACCATTCTTGAATTTAAGGATTTTTGTCTTTAACAATTACGGAAGATTCTCAAGCATTCTTTTTTGAATACTTGCTTCTCTCCCATATTTTCTTCTAGAACTCCCAGTAGATGTATAATGAAACTTCTCGTTCTACCTATAACATATTTTCCATTTCTAACTCTGTGTTCTTTTTCAACTGTGTTTTTAACTTGACATTCAGTGCACCTATTCAATTTAAAATTTTGATGATTAAATTTTTTGTTTCCAGATTTGTATTTGGTTCCCTTTCAATACTGCCTCTTCTCTTTCATGATGATTGTTACCTTTTAATTTCCTTAAGGATTCTAAACATATTCATTTTATGGTTTTTTTTTTTTTTTCAAATTGTTCTATAACCTAAAATTACTGAAATTTCTAATCTTCTTGCTTGTTGGGTCTGCTGTCTCTCCTTTATGGGGTTCATGAACTCCCATGGTTAGTTTTTATTGGGGGCTCATTTTTAAGAGGGTTTTTGTTTTCTGCAGAAGGCGCATGCATGCTAGGTTATGGATAT
>NW_021869649.1:0-819 GCF_006229205.1 Suricata suricatta | reverse complement strand
CTCTCTCACAGACCCCATCCATCCTTCAGGGAACCCTGGATCTGCTGGAGTTGGACTTGGGCAGGTAGCAGAATCATGAAATGCAGAAAATGCCACACTCTCATTTGTCACAGGAAGGTGACAGGTTTGGCAGACTCGGGAGAGGAGCACCTGGCTGCTCTCTGCCTGCTGCTGGAAGCACGTCATGTGCCCTGGCCCCCCTCTGCCGGCTGTGGCTCTCCAAAAACACGTCATCGGCTCCGGCTGCATCTCTCCGCTTACAGGGGGTTCTCCGTCCCTGGAAACACATCAGAGGCTGCTGTCCCATAAAAGGCCTCGTCATTCCCCTGCGTGACTTCCCTGGCCCATCCTGTCCAGACCAGGGAACCTTGCCTGAGAGCGCTCCCAAAAAAGGCCTTTTACATTTATTTCTGACTCTGTAATAAAGGGTGCTCTGATCTCTTTTCCCGGTGTCTCTGTTTTGAGATTCTTCCACTACTCTAATGTTAACCTTACAGAAAGATTCAGACCAAAAGGAGCTCCTGTGTGGACACTTACGTGTGAGTTTCTCCTTCGTGGTTTCAGATGTCCTTCCCTCCCACAGACAGCCACACACCCTGCCACAGCTCGGGGAACACGGACTGCACTGACCTGCCCCCTCCAGGTCCACACCAACAGACTACCACCATCTCTTCAGCCAAAAGCCAGACGCAGCCCTTCCTAATAGGCCTGCAGATCCTCGTGCTTCACCCTGGCCTCACCTGAGAAGCACCTGGAGCTCCTAGTTAAACGATGCCCATGCTCTCATACTGACCAATAGACAGGCTTTGGTGGAGGGCA
>NW_021869648.1:0-1664 GCF_006229205.1 Suricata suricatta | reverse complement strand
GCTCCTGCAGTTCGATCCTTCAACGTCCCTGCCACCCTTCACCCCAGCCAGGCTTCCTCGGGGCCAGGCCCTGAACTTGGCTTGACGTGGGCTCTGAGAATTACACGAATAAGAACCACGGGCCTAATGTTGCTAACAAGACTCACAAGCATTTACTAAGCACTTTCTATGCTCTGAGAGCCTCAGTTTCCTCATCTGTAAGGACGTAGATACACGAGTTTGCTCTTTCAACAAATACGTCTTGAATGCCTATGATGTACCAGACGCTGGTGTAAGAGCAAGAAATATATAGCAAGTGGGAGTTCTGGATAGAACCACACCCACTGGATGCGGTTGTCATGACAACGAATTGGAGCCCCTTCATGTAAAACGTTTAGCGCGGCTGTGGGCTCAGAATAAATGTGGCTTGTTGTTATTATTCATCCCCGTTTCACAGATGAGGATATTGAGGCCTAAGAAAGGTTGAATAGGTCACGCAGCTTGTTAAGTAGTGGAGGCAGTCTTAGGAGTTGTGGGGGGCACCCTGCGTTGATGGGGACAGGAGAGGTCACGTGAGAGCCCTGAAGAGGGTGGCCTTGGCCACAATCAAGGGAGGCTTTCCAGAAAACGCAGCACGTAAGCTGGATCTTGAAGATAAGGAAGGCGTTTCCCAAACAGAAGATGGGGAATGGTGTTCTGGCTAACTGGAACAGCAAGTGCAAAGTGACAGGGAGGAGACATCAAGTCTCTGGGGCTAAAGTGTGGTGTGTGAGAGAGACAAGGCTGGAGTGCAGAGGGCAGAGGCCACACAGGCTGAGAAAGGTGGGCACACTCCTGAGGGCCATTGAGGGTTCCAGGGTAGGGTAGAGGAGCAGCTCAGGAGATTTGACTCCATTCCCATGTACTGAGCACCTACTATGTGCCAGGCACTGGGTCACGTCCTGTGGTGGGGAATCTCGTTTTTTTCTCTTAGAAGTTCCGTCAGGGAACTGGTATCATTCCTCGCTTAAAGATGAAAACAAAAGTAACTGCGGCGCCTGGATGCCTCAGTCGGTTGAGCGTCCGGCTTCAGCTCAGGTCATGATCTCGCTGTTCGTGGGTTTGGGCCCTGCGTCAGGCTCTGTGCTGACAGCTTGCTCAGAGCCTGGAGCCTGTCTTCAGATCCTATGACACCTTCTCTCTCTGACCCTCCCCTGCTCACGCTGTCTGTCTTTCCCTCAAAAATAAATTAAAACATTAAAAAAAAAAAGTGAGGAACAGAGAGGTGAGTGACCTCAGCCAAGCAGGAGGGCCTGTAGGAGGCAGGGCCTGGACTGGGTGATGTGATTGCTGAGGTCCTTTCTTTCCCTGGACCACTCCTCTGCGCCTGCTGTGGGGATGTTTGGAAAGTGGAGGCTGGAGGCAGGGAGGCCAGACAGGAGGCCTGGCGAGGGTCTGGGATGGAAGGGTCAGATGGAGAGAAGGGAATAGTGTGGAGAGAGTCCTGGTGGGACAGGGGGCCCCGGTGAGCTCCCCCCAGCTAGAGTAGTGTCCCCCTTCTCTGGGAGCATCTGCAGGGCTCTGCCTCCCACCCAAAGTGTTCCTGAGTCGCGTCCCCCAGGGGATTGTGACATCCCGGGAAAGAGCCCTGGCTGCTGGGGTCAAGGCCCCGAAGCAGCAGCCCTGAGCTGCGGTGGGGCCTCCAC
>NW_021869647.1:0-819 GCF_006229205.1 Suricata suricatta | reverse complement strand
GCCTCTGGGACAATTCTTCCTTTTGCAGAACCATTCCATGAACTGCAGGATGTCAAACATGATGCATCTTTGGTCCCTACTTCTGTTGTTTTCCAGCACCAACAACCGATTCTCCCAACACCACTGGATATCCGATTCTGTTCAATTCTGATGTTAACCATCTAGAGTGAGTGCAGATCCCACATTTAAAGGCTCATTCCCATAAGGCTTCTTCCACTTTAGACACTAACTGCAAATGGAGCTCCCAAGCCACCCACCCTTCTGCTCTACTGACTACAAGTGGGTAGTCACCACTGTCTCCCCACCCCAGGTTCAATAATGTGCTGAAGTGACTCACAGAACTCAGGAAAGCACTATATTTACTATTACAGATTTGTTATAAAAGATACAATTTAGGAACAACCAAATGGAAGATATGCTCATGGCAAGGTCTAGGGTAGAGAGAGCCACAGAACTTCCCTGGCCTTTCTGGACATGCTGCTCTTCTAGGATGGAGATACGCTCACCAACTCAGAAGCTCTCCAAACCCTGTCTGTTGAGGTGATTTTTGTTTGTTTGTTTGTTTGTTGTATGTGGATATTTTATTATGTAGACATGATTAGCTTAATCATTGGCCTTAGGTGATTGACCTCAATATCCAGCTGATTTCTAACTCTAGATGGTTAACATCAGAATTGAACAGAATCGGATATCCAGTGGTGTTGGGAGAATCGGTTGTTGGTGCTGGAAAACAACAGAAGTAGGGACCAAAGATGCATCATGTTTGACATCCTGCAGTTCATGGAATGGTTCTGCAAAAGGAAGAATTGTCCCAGAGGC
>NW_021869646.1:0-820 GCF_006229205.1 Suricata suricatta | reverse complement strand
GCTTCATGTACTCTGAAAAAGAAATCACCCTGTCTTTTTTTTTTTCATGGTAAAGCTGGCAAATAATATTCATGCATTAGCCAAGCCTTATCCTGAAGGACCTGGGAAGTGCTGTGTAATGCAATTTCAATTAATACTTTTAGATTCTTTGGCTTCTTGTTAGCTACAGGTGATAGAAATGGGATCTATGTTTAATAATAATAATAAGCTCTTTGTGTCCCTTAGGATTTCACTATCCTTAGTCCAATTATCTATCTATCTATCTATCTATCTATCTATCTATCTATCTATCTATCATCTATCTATCTATTGCCTAAGAATAAGCACCCACTTCTAAAATCAAAGATTAGCCTTCTATCTTTGACTATAAAGCGCAAGACAAGGTTGTGTTTGAAAGAAAAAGAATGTCAAGGGAATATAAAGAGAGAGGATGATCATGGGAACGGAAAAAAGAAGACAGAAAGAAGAAATATTCTCTTTTGGTTGTTGGTTGGGTGTTATCAATATCGCCTGTAAATGCTGCTGTTGGCACATTGCCAGAAGCTCACTCCCTCTCACCGTTTTGCAAGTCAGCTGCTCACAAAGGGATTTTCAATTTACTTACCATTTGATGAACTTTTCGTCAACTGGATGAAGAAAGGGGGTGGGACTAGAATGAGGCGAGGGACAAGTGCCTCTGGGTGCAAAATTTAAAAGGATACACAAAAAAATCAAAACTAATTCAAAGTGGCATTGATAATACTTATTTTTCTTTTGACTTAGGGTCCCATATTGGCTCTCTAAGGCACTGTGACTGATCCTGTCTTGGTTGAAAATCTTT
>NW_021869645.1:0-820 GCF_006229205.1 Suricata suricatta | reverse complement strand
CATTCCTTAAACATATTGACATACCCTCCCACCTCAGGGCCTTTGCACTTACTGTCTGTGGCACCTTCAATGCTTTCCTGCAATACGTGCCTCACTTCCTCGCAATTTCTGCTCATTAACGGCCTCATCTCAGAGGACTTCCCTGATTTTTCTATCGAAAACAGCTCTCCTCCCCCCATCCTTCCTCTTGGCACCTTACCCACTTATTCTGGCCAACATATTCTTTCATTTGTAGCCTCTCTGCCACCAGAATACCAATGTTATGAGTCAGGAACTTGATACATATCTTATGCATAGCAGGTGCTCAACTAATAGTTGTTGGTGGTCTTAGTGATGATTTTTTTTTTTTTTTTGGATTTGACACGCGAGTCAAGGAAACAAAAGCAAAAAGAAACAAATGGGACCATATCAACTCAAAAGTCTCTGCAAACCAAAGGAAACCGTTACTAAAATGAAACTGGAATGAGAGAAAAAAATGCACATCAGATCTCCACTGAGGGGTTAATATCCAAAATTCACAAAGACCTCATGAAACTCAATAGCAAAAACACAATCTGCTTCAAAAATGGGCAGAGGTCCCGAACTGACATTTTCCTGAAGGAGACACACAGATGCCAGCACGTATGAGAAAAGCTGCTGGGGGCGCCTGGTGGCTCTGTGGGTGAAGCGTCCGACTTCAGCTCAGGTCATGGTCTCGCAGTCTGTGGGTTCTAGCCCCGTGTCAGGCTCTGCTGACAGCTTGGAGCCTGGAGCCTGGTTCAGATTCTGGGCATGTCTCTCTCTCTCTGCCCCTCCCCTGCTCATGCTCTGTCTCTCTCTC
>NW_021869644.1:0-820 GCF_006229205.1 Suricata suricatta | reverse complement strand
CCGCTTGCTGCTGCTGCTGTGGGCCCAGCCTGCGGGAAGGTGAGGCCACCCATGGGTGCCTCTGTGTGACTCAGAGGGTGAGGGGGTGACATCCTCCAGTCCTCCAGCGAGCGTTGGCACCTCCTGGGCGCCTCCTGCTGGCCAGGCCCGGGGATGCTCAGGCGGTAGGTGACACAGGAACAAAGTGAAAACGAAATGTGGTGATGAGGGCTCCTGAGGAAGGAGTTGGGCAAGTCCTCCTGGAAAGACAGGGCGATTCTGAGGTGGAGGCTGAGGGGCTCCACCGGGATTAGAACATGAGGACAGGAGCAAGCCTGAAGGCATCCAGCTTCTCCGTGGGGACCCTCCGTGGAGTGCCGTGTGCCCCTAGACCTCGCTCCTGAGCTCCATCCCAGGACCCCTCCTCCTGCGGAGACTTTGTTCGTGCGGCATAGGCGCGGGGCCCGCGTTCTGTTTCCAAGTGAAAGAAGCATCTCTTTGCACCCCTTCCAATCCCAGTCCAGTCGTCATCCCTGCCCTGGGCTGAGATTTCCGAGCTCAAGGGGGCACAGACCAGGCCTGCAGGGCTCCATCCTGGAACGGCCCAGAGGTCTTGTCCTCCAGTCTGGGCTGGAGCTAGGTGGGAGGAGGCTGAGAGCTAATCCCCCTCTTCTCTGGCTTCTCCTAGACTTTGCAGAGTTTGTTTTCCTAGGTCTCTTCCTCACAGAGATGTCCCTGAAGATGTATGGCCTGGGGCCCAGAAGCTACTTCTGGTCCTCATTCGACTGCTTTGACTTTGGGGTGAGTAAGATCCTCACCAGAGATGCTGGCTAGGGGTCCA
>NW_021869643.1:0-820 GCF_006229205.1 Suricata suricatta | reverse complement strand
AAAATAAGGGAGTGGAGGAAATTTGAGAAAGTGAGTGATACATAAGTTTATGTCCATTCTGGTGATGGCTTCACAAACATGTACTTGTCTCCAAATTCATCAAGTTGTACACACTAAATATGTACAGCTGTTGTATGCCAATCATTCCTCAGTAAAGTTGTTAAAAAAAAAAAAAAGAAAGGAGCTGACTTGAAAGACAGGACAGCGTTGTTAACAAAAAGATGGCTTTTTAACTCATGCAGACCTGAGAGAGCAATTATTTCTTGGAAGGCTCAATATCTGCACTTATATCACAAGGAGAAAATTGGACCCACTGGATCTGTTAATCAGGACAAGATGTGACAAAAGTCCTATAATGTATAGAGACCACAGAGTATGTCTGCAAAGTGCTCGAGGCTAAAAGCATAATAAAGTCATTACATTGCCATTTACTCTGCATTTAGTAAGAACATGCTGTGGATTAATTAGTAAAGGCCAACTGATATTTGGGAGGAGAAATTCTAAGAGAGGAGCTGTATTCCCATTTACATTTTCTCTATGTGGACACTTCCTCTCTGTGTCCTCAGCTCTCCTACTCTGTCTTTCTCATTGTGTCTCTCTCACCCTCCCTCTTTTCCTTTTGCATGGTATACAACAAAGAGAGTGAATTAAAAGCCCTAAAACACAATGTATAACAATTTTTTTTAGATGGAAAAGAATGTTGAACACATTTTAGGTGGACGTAGCATATTACAATGACACATTAACACTAAAGTATCACCAAATCTCAGAAAAGAAAAATAGGGTATTGGAGATACTAAATTTGCCATTACAAAAAAAA
>NW_021869642.1:0-820 GCF_006229205.1 Suricata suricatta | reverse complement strand
AAAAACCACAATCACAGCCATTTGTTGGATGCTTACAAGAACCTAGTATGCCTCAGCTAGCTCACTCCCTCCTCAAAATTGTGGCAGGTCCTTCAATTCTTCCCCATTACAGATCAGGACGCTGAGGCTGGAAACAGGTAAAATTCCTTTTCCACAGATGCTCCGGAAGCATCAGATGCTGAATCTGAACTGAAGCCTGACTCACAGAGCCTGAAAGGTGCAGCGCACAACTTGGCCTCTCAGGTGTGATTAAAATCTGGGACTTTGGAGCCAGAGTCCCTGCTGGGAGCTGCCTCCTCCTCCCGTGTTCTGCGCAGATGGCTTTTCCTCTCTAAGCCTCCCTCCGTGCTCCCATCTGTGGAACGAGCACAGAAACAGTTCTCTAGAAACCCATCACTTGGGGTTGTTGGGAGGAATTTGAGCGACCGTGGCTGGCGCGGTGCCCCGTGTGTGTGAACACTAGATGGCTGCTGCTGCTAGGAGTCTGCATTCCTACCTGTTGTCAGCATTCTCTGCTGCTGGTGAGAAGTCTAATTAGCATCCGCAAAATGGCTAGACCTGGCAGGCCAGAATAGAGAAAATACTGATGCAAGAAAATAGAGTGCGCTACCAAAGCGTGGCTCATTCTGGAACTCTCCTTCTACCCTTTGTCTTTCTGATATTCTCTGCACCCCTGTGGAACAGACGCTTCTTATTCTTATTCCATCACTACACAACAGAAGAGAACACTATAATTCAGAATGAAGCAAAAACTGCTCAGTGAGACGGGGGGATCCCTGATGAGGTGCCATGCAGACTTCACTGGTGTGGGGTTGGGGGG
>NW_021869641.1:0-820 GCF_006229205.1 Suricata suricatta | reverse complement strand
ACAACCAGAACCATCAGATTGTAGAGGGGGAAAACAAGTATCCAAGAGTGTGGGGTGCTCCTTTAGGTAGCCAAAACAGTAAGTGTCAAATGGCAAAATAAAACCATAAAGGTGCCAGAAGAAAGCACAGATTAAGCGTTTTAACCTTAGAGTGAAGGATCCCTTTTAAGCCTACCATAAAAGGATGACATAAAGAAGTCATAAAATAAAAAGGCTCATAAATATAACATAAACAATACAACCCAATCTAAAAATCGTCATAGGTCATGTAAAGAAGCCAATTTCTTTAATATACAAGGAGTTTTTATATACCAAATTTTAGAAAATAACAGCCTAATAGAAGAGACAAAGAAGAAAACACAGAATTCATTCATTTGTTCCATGTTTGCTGAATGCTTAATGTTTGCAAGACATGATTCTAGGCACTGGAGATGTGGCTTTGCAAAAGAAACAAAAGGTGTGCCGGACTGCCTCACTCCATACAGCATGTAACTCTTTACCTCAGAGTCCTGAGTTCAAGCATCACACTGGGTATAGATCCTACTTCTCATGCACACACACACGCACACAATTTAAAAAGTAATTAGTGGGGTATCTGGGTGGCTCAGTCGGTAAGAATCTGTCTCTAGATCTCATTATAGGTCTTGGTCTTAGGGACTTGGTTCAAGCCTCCACACCTAGCGTGGAGCCCACTTAAAAATATTCATATAAAATTTAAAAAAATAGTAATTAAAGGAGTGGGTGGCTCAGTCAGTTAAGCATTTGACTCCTGATTTCAGCTTAGGTCATCTTCTCATGGCTCATGAGACCAAGCCCCATG
>NW_021869640.1:0-820 GCF_006229205.1 Suricata suricatta | reverse complement strand
CATTATTTATATCGATTATACCCTTAAATTTTGTAGCCGAGCTACATGCCTGCCGCACTGTGTCAGCCTATCCTTTCTCTGCTGGAGGAAAAATAAATGGTACTTCTCTCTAGATTTAGAATTTATTTTCAGTCTCTCTAGTTGGGTAGAGCAGGTCTGGAAAGTGCCGTACTAACAGAGCCTCGGTCTGGTTAAAGAGCACTGTTCATCTCCCCAGGTCGCTACCAACTCTCGAGAAAGAAGCATTTCTGCCGAGAGGGAGGTTTGATGAAGAGAAACATCTCTGAGAGGACGCAGGTAATTCAAAGCACACAGTTTAATGTCACCAAAAGGGAATGTTAAGTGGATAAACTGTTAAGTGACAGATATGTGACTCTAATGCTACAATTTCGTCAAGTTACGTTCATAAGTCTTTGAAACCATCTGGAGTGTTCTAAAGAGGGGACTTACTCAGAGAGTCTGTCTCTCACTGTTGATTTAGTTGGGGGCCTGGCAACAAATGAAAAAATATATGTATATTATTTATTTAAAGGATTCTTTTAAAATTAAGTTTATAGTCATGGTGTATGTGGTTAAGATGCACAGAATTCAAATGTTAAAAGCAAAATAATAAGTGAATGAGAGAGGAGAAATATAGCATTTAGGAAGGACTTTATAAAACTGTAACAGGTCAAATAACTCTTTTGCAATTTACATGGACTGCAACTACAGTAGCATGAATTAATATGTTGTATCAGGTTGGCAAACCTTTGTAAAGGGCCAGATAGTACATATTGTCAACTTGTCAGGCTATGTGGTCTCTGTTGCATTTCTTCATTCC
>NW_021869639.1:0-820 GCF_006229205.1 Suricata suricatta | reverse complement strand
ACAATAAGATTATTTCTTATTAAAGCATAAGATGATTTCTTTAAAAGAATATTGCAATACTTTGATAGGTATCTTGAAATTAAAACTTAGAAAATATTTTTAAAATGATAAAGAAGTCAAGGTAAAACTCATCTGAAAAAACCAATCTAAGCACCAGACAATACAAGTGAACAACACTTAGGGAAATAGATATCAAGTGTTAACACATGCATTTATTATACAGCCACAGTTTAGGGGAAACTGAAGGAAAGCTCTAGGGGTTTTAATTTTATCAGGGAGACATGCTAATGGCACTGGGCATAGGATAACAACACTGATACCATAGCTACTGCTGCTCTTATAAATTGGATGTTACTTCTGCAATTACTGTCACCACTGTCCATCACCTGAGTAGATTTTCCATTATACATGCTACTTCCTTATAGTAGCTCTGAATCAGACATAAAAGTTGTGTTCATTGGCTCTCTGAGCCATAATCCAGCTCGCACCTCTCAGTTCCAAGACAACTCAAGAAAGTCAATGCTTGGACTTTTAAAATTTCTACAGTGGACATGGTCTTTTTCACAGTCCAAGACTCACAGTGTGGGGAATAAACTTAGAAATTCCCTGAGCTTGAACGGATGGGTTCACAAGGCATAAAGTAATAGAAAGCCACAAGATGAAGGCATCCAAGATTAGGTGAACAAGATTAGGTAAACAGAGCAAAAGCCCTCAGAATGGGACAAAAGTATAGGAATAGAGAATATCAGGATGGAAGCATCCAATATTAGGTAGACAAGACTAGGTATTCAGGATGGAAATGCCCCTCCCTTCCAACTTA
>NW_021869638.1:0-820 GCF_006229205.1 Suricata suricatta | reverse complement strand
AATCAGGAAAAAACTGAGCTGTTTAAAAAATGGGACAAAGACCTTAAATGACATTGCACCAAAGAAGATATACAGATGGCAAATAAGCATATGAAAAGATGCTCCAGGTTGTATGTTATCAGGAAAATGCAAAATTAAACAACAATGTTATCACCACACATCTATTAGAATGGCCAAAATCTGGAACCCGACAATACCAAAAGCTAATAAAGATATAGAGCAACTGGGAATCACATGTATTACTGGTGGGAATGCAACATGGCTTAGCTACTTTAGAAGGCAATAGGATGTTGTTTCTTTGTTTTCTTCTACAAAACTAAACATACTCTTAGCATAAAATAAGATCTAGCAATTCATGCTCTTTGATATTATCCAAAAACAGTTAAAAACTTATATTCACATAGAACCTGAACACATATGTTTATAGAGCTGTTTTCATAATTTACAAAACTTGAAAGCAATCAATATTTTCTTCAGTAGGTAAATGGATAAATAAGCTTGATACAACCAAACAAGGAAATAAGCAATGGTAAAAAGCAATGAGTTATCAAACCAAAGAGATAGTGGAGAAATTTAAATGCATATTACTAGGCGAGGAAAACCAATCTGAAAGTCTACACACTCTATGATTTCAAGTATATAACATTTTTAAAAAGTCAAAACTAGGGAAACAGTAAAAAAAGTTCAGAAGTGGTTGTCAGAAGTTGGAAGGATGGATGGACAGGAAAACAGAATTGTAAAGGCAGTGAATACATTCTCCATGGTATTATAATGGTACATACATATCATTACACATTTTTCTAAACTCATGGAACATACA
>NW_021869637.1:0-1664 GCF_006229205.1 Suricata suricatta | reverse complement strand
GGCTACAGTTTACATCCCCACCAACAGTGTAGAAGGGTGCCTGTCTCTCCACACCCTCGCCAGCAAGTATGAATTTTTAGGAGACTAATGTTAACAGCATAACAATAGTAGCTAACATTTATTGAGTGCATAGCGTGTGCCAAACACTCTTCTATTTGCATTGTGTATATTAGCTCATTTAAACCTCTTCATATATCCATATGTAGTTATCGTTATTATCCTCCTTCTACAATGAGGCACAAGGAGCTTAAGCAATTTGATAATAACCACATAGCTAAGAAGGAACAAAACCAGGTTTTTGTCCAGACTTAATGGCTTCATAGTCCATGCTTCTAACTGCTCTTTATGCTCTCTCTCAGTATCCAATGTAGAGCACGTTTTGAGTAAGAGAAATGTTGGAGGTAGAAATATCATTCAGTGGGTCCAGGAGAATTATGATGAAAAATTGAATTGGAAGTTAGTAAGGGAAATAAAAATAGAAGAATACATTTAAGAAAAAGCACAGAGTAAGAAGTAACTAATTTGGGCAACCAATTGGACATCAGGAGTGAAAGAAAGGGACGAGTTGAAGACACCTTCAAGGTCTTTTTTTTTTTTTTTCCATTCAAGATCTTAAAATGGAAGAAAGTGGTGAATGCTAGTAATAAAGTTAAGGACTGCATGGGGCATGAGGTTATGGGGAGAGGGGTGATAAAATATTTGGTTCCTAATATGCTAAGTGAAATATACCTGTAGTTCATTTCTGTGGATATGGAATTTGGAAATGGAAGTCTGATACCCAGGAGAGGGATCAAGGCTGGACAAAGTTTATAGAAGTTGGCAGTCACTCAACTGAAATGTATTGAGTACCCATCTTCTGCCTAATTGTGTTAGAGGTACAGTGTTGAACAAGTACACGTAGTCTCTACCCTCATGGAGCTCACCATGGAAGATAGACATTGTCATACAAATTGATAGGTAATTTAAATGGTTACTGATTCCATGAAGAAAAGTGAATGGTAGTACTGGGCCTTATAATAGCGATCTAACTTTAATTGTGGGAAATTGAAAAGATTTTTAATTTGAGCAGAAACCAGAAAAATAAGAAAGAGCTACCTGAGTTAAGGATCCTGGATGTTCAGGCAGAGGGAACAGCATGTATGGTATGGAAATGCTGATGTTAGAAAGACCTGTGAGTAAACGGAAATCAACAAAGATGAGAGTGGCTGAACTTTAGAGAATCAAAGACAAATTCTCAGAAAAAGATCTGTAAAAGGAATCAGAAACCAGATCACACAAGGCATTTTAGGCTGTGTTAAGGATTTTAGAATTTATTTTAAGTCAGTGGTAAATTATTGATTTTAAGCAGAGAAGTGGCATGGTAAGATTTTCATTTTATTGTGGCTTCTAAAAAGTAGGGCAGATGATCAGGGTTAAAAAAGGACGTAGTTTATTTTTTATTTTATTATTATTCTTTTTATTTTAGAGAGAGAGTGTGTGTGAGTACTAGTGGGGGTAAGAGAGAGAATCTCAAGCAAGCTCCATCAAAGCCAGGCTTGATCCTATGACCCTGGGACAATAAATAACCTGAGCTGAAATCAAGAGTCAGATGCTCAACCTATTAAGCCACCCAGGCACTTGGATGGGAAGTGAGAAAGAAATAGATACAAAAGATAACTTGTAGG
>NW_021869636.1:0-820 GCF_006229205.1 Suricata suricatta | reverse complement strand
TATCTACAAAACGACCTAGTACTAAACTGGAGTTCATTTGGAATCAGAGTCTATGCTTTTAACCACTATTCCAGAAAGATGTAACTGACCCTTTGGGGTCTAACATCAATCTGGGGTAGTCAACCCATAGGGCTGCCCTTGGGTATTGTGCTCTGATGGAACCTTTTGCCCTTTCCCACCCAACAAGGAGAAGATCCAGCTGAGCTTCACCTTCAGGAACACAGCCTCTCCTCACCAGCCTCCACACTATGGGCTCCTGAGCTAGTTGAGCAGCATTGTGGCTGCTGGTCCTCATCCACCAGCAGGCAAAGGCCAGTGAGCTCTGGCACCAAAGTCTAGAACAACCATCTCATCCCAAGGATGTGCTGGTGCCCAGAGCCAACACCCGGCCCTAGTGGAGATGGGCCAAGGTCAGTTGCAGATGCATTCATAGGATTTCACAGTGGCTCTGGGCAGGGAGGGGCCCCCCAGTTATCTTGAAACAATCTTTGGTGATAGCTGTGGCTAAATCCAAGTGCCACGGTGAAGGGTGCCAGTCATTAAAATGTGTCTGGCTTTTCAGAGCTTGTGAGGTCTGTTGTTTGACACCTTCTGTGTGTTGGTCAACAGGGAAATGAGTCATGATTGGGTACAGGAAGCAAAGCAGGAGCCCCAGATGTATATGTAATCTCTGTTGACTCCTAAAATTTTAAATGAAATTACAGTCTAATGGGGGCCTGTTATATGCCAGGCACCTTATCAGTACACTTCATCTCCACAACCTGGGAGACAGGCCTTGTTTCCTCACTTTGCAAATGAGAAAACAAGGCTCAGAGAGCTT
>NW_021869635.1:0-820 GCF_006229205.1 Suricata suricatta | reverse complement strand
ATGCTCTGTCTCTCTATCAAAAATAAATAAAAAACATTAAAAAAAATTAAAAAAATAAAAATAAAAATAAAAATAAATAGGCTCATGGGGCGCCTGGGTAGCTCAGTCAGTTGAGCATTGGACTTCGGCTCAGGTCAGGATCTCATGGTTTGTGGGTTCGAGCCCCACCTCAGGCTCTGTGCTGATGGCTATCTCAGAGCCTGAAGCCTGCTTCAGATTCTGTGTCTCCCTCTCTCTTTGCCCCTCCCCTGCTCATGCTGTCTCTCTGTCTCTCTCAAAAATAAATATAACATTAAAATTTTTTTAAATAAATAAATAGGCTGGGGAACTTTGTGGTCATTAAAACTAATTAAAGGCATGGAAAAGTATTTACAAAGTAAACGAAAAAATAGGAATATAAAAACCACATATATAATTACAGCTATATAAAAACGAAGTATGATCTTTTCATTTATGCACCTTTATCCTCTATACTTTCGTAGTTTTGAACTTTTACAAGCACGCACCTGTGTCCACCAGGTAATTAAAGCTAATGGATGCACATAGATATTGGCTGAGAGTTCAAAGAAGGGAAAATGTATTAAGGATTATGAATTAATTTTTAGTACCATCATTTTTTTATATGATGTCAAAGTTGATTTAACAATATCTTTTAAGTAAAGTTAACAGAAATATTTAGAAGAATAGCAATATACTTCAGTGGAGGCACTAATGTAGGATATCATGTTTATTAAGTCATTTAACAAGTAGTTATTGTCTCCACCAAGTAGGAGGGTCTGAGCTAGGTGCTAGGGGGACGTAGTGAACAACACTGGTTTTC
>NW_021869634.1:0-820 GCF_006229205.1 Suricata suricatta | reverse complement strand
AGAGAGAGAGGGAGGGAGAGAGAATCCCAAGCAAGCTCTGCACTCCACACAGAGCCTGACATGGGGCTCAAACTCACGAGCCATGAGATCATGACCTGAGCTTAAACCAAGAGTTGGACACTTAACGGACTGAGCCACCCAGTGCCCCAGTTGTGTGACTTGTTACCTGGTTCATCTTGAACAAATCACAGCCTCCTCTGTGCAATGAGCCGTTTCTCGTTTTGTACAGTTGCTGTTAGGATGATAAGTGAAAACGTGGGGGTGCCTGGGTGGCTCAGTCAGTTAAGGGTCTGATTCTTGGTTTCGGCTCAGGTCATGATCTCATGGTTCGTGAGTTCGAGGCCCGTGTCAGGCTCTGTGCTAGAGATTCTCTCTCTCTCAAAAATAATAAATTAAAAAAAAAGATTATGTAGATGCGAGCCTGTCCCTGAGAAAGTGAGCCCCTCGCGGTCACATGGGGGAGAGAAGTCCAGGCGAGTCACGATGCTGTGACGTCACAGTTCTCATCTGACAGCAGGAAGGCTCTGAGGTGCTTTTCACACCCAGGAGTCATATAGTGAGGTTGAATAAACCCGTGGGGGACCTTCCACTGCAGTGGAGCATTGCTATGAAACCCCAAAAGCTAGGTGGAAGGGTGATCATGTACAGCACAGACTCTGCGCCAGGGTTTTTCAGCCCAGAACTACTGATACTTGAGGCCGGCTCTCTGTCAGGGAGCTACCGTGGGCATGTCAGAGGCGTCCCTGGCTTCGACCCACTAGATGCCAGCAGCATCCGTCCCCTGGCTGTGACCGCCAAAATGTCAGCAGACATCGCCAAG
>NW_021869633.1:0-820 GCF_006229205.1 Suricata suricatta | reverse complement strand
GAAGGGGGAAAATACGTTCATTATCTTGATTCTGGTGATACTTTCATGGGTGTAGACATATGTCAGAGTCAAATTTATCAATTGTACACTTTAAACATAAACTTTTTAAAAACTGTTTTAATGTTTTATTTATTTGTGGGAGAGAGAGAGAGTGTGCGTGAGCACGTGAGCAGGGGAGGGTCAGAGAGAGAGAGGCAGACACAGAATCTGAAGCAGGCTCCAGGCTCTGAGCTGTCAGCACAGAGCCCTATGCAGGGCTCAAACCCACAAATCCTGAGATCATGACGTGAGCTGAAGTCAGACACTTAACCGACTGAGCCACCCTAGGGCCCCTAAAAATAAACTTTTGATGTTTATTAAACATTATTTGATATGCACAGGTGTTGGGCTCTGTAAGAAGTCCAGAAGTTTAGAAAATAACACTTGTTATCAGTTGAATTGTGCTTGCCCCATTCATATGTTGAAATTCTAACCCCAGTAACTCTGAAAGTCAGCTTTATAGATAGGGGCTTTACAGAGGTAATCATGTTAAAATGAGGCCATTAGGTTGGCCTCTAATCCAGGACCACCGGTGTCTTTATAAGAAAGAGAAGTTTGAAGTCAAATACACACACAGGGAGCGGCCATGTGACATGAAGACGGCCATCTACAAGCCAAAGAGGAAAACCAACAACTGAGTCTTCCCTCACAGCCTCAGAAACAACTACCCTTACCAACGCCTCGATTTCAGATAACTAGCCTCCAGACCTGTGAGGCCACAGATTTTAGTTTTGAGCCACATTGTTCGTGATCCTTTACCCCAGCAGCCCTAGCATACGAG
>NW_021869632.1:0-820 GCF_006229205.1 Suricata suricatta | reverse complement strand
TTAATGTTGTAGACCTATGTCTCCTCATTTGAAGTATAATGCTCTTTCAACTAAATTTCCTGTCCAGCCTAATGGAACTGAGGGTGTTAGTAGAAGCAAAAAGGTTACTTGGTGAAACAATGGGGCTAGCAAGGGGGCAGGGATGTTTGGAGAGGGCCCTGGGGTGAAGCTGTTCTCTTGCTGATTGCGCAGGGTTTCAGACGCTTGTTCTTGTGATCTTGGTTCTCTCAGATTGACCAGCCAGATAATGTGATAAAAACCACAGAAGCAAAAGTGGAAGAGGTCACATTTGAGCCATTTCACAAGGCTGAGAGGGAGATTTTATTGCAGCGGGGCCATAACCAAAACTATTTAATGACCACTGTGTATATTTTGAATAAACAGGGTTCCAGTTACGAAACTATGGAAGAAGTCTTGTTATCTAATAGAAAAGCAAGACAGATAACAGATAGGGTGGTCAAAAAGTTGGGTGGAGCATGGAAGTTATTTTACAAAAAAAAACCCAAAAATCTAGAATACCCAATGCATATATATTTATAAAGTTTTGTATTAAATATGTGGAAATCTAAATTTTTTACATTTTTTGTATAGGTTCCAGGCTTAAAATTTTTCTTTAATGTTTATTTTTATTTCTGAGAGAGAGAGAGAGAGAGAGAGAGACAGAACCTGAGCAGAAGAGAGGCAGAGAAAGAGGGAAACAGAATTCTACAGAGGCTGCAGGCTCTGAGTGGTCAGCAGAGAGCCTGATGCAGGACTCGAACTCACAAACTGTGAGATCATAACCTGAAGTGAAGTTGACGCTTAAACTACTGAGCGACTC
>NW_021869631.1:0-820 GCF_006229205.1 Suricata suricatta | reverse complement strand
GGCTGCTAAACTTCCTGCTGTAATGGGCATGGGCACCTGAGCAGCTCACGGTTATTCCTTTTCATAAGACCTTGTTTATATCCTTCAAGCCTTTATCACACTCTATACTGTTTGAACATTTATTTTCTTGCTTTTTGTCTATTTCCCACTAGGAAAAACTCCATATTTGAATAAGGGAAAGAATAAATGGTAAATAAATATATTGTATAGGAATACATTTACTGGTGGGATAAAAATTTCCTAATAATATGATCTGTACCTGGAAGTATGATGTGGAGACCTGTCTTAACAATATTATTCTTAATCAATATTCATAATGCTCCTATTTGTACATGTCTGCCCATTACCTCTTTCCCTACCACTGTATACCATGCATGAAAGTTATTTAACAATCCTTTACCTCTGTGTTAAGCCCTGTGGAGAGAATATAAAAATATAGAGGGCACAGTCTTTCCACTCCAGAAACTTACAGTTGAGCGAGGGAGAAAGGGAAGAGACAGGGTAACCACAACTGAAGACAGTGTGTGAAAAGACAGCTATGGCAAGACTGAAACAAAGGAGTAGAGGAAATAAAAGGAAATAAATTGCTTGTGGTGTGGACAGAGGCAACATTTAAACTGGACTGTGATGACAGTGTAGGATATCAGAGATTGAGAGAATGTTTTTCCAAGGGAAAAACACAGCTAATAGGAAGGATTTCTTGGGGGCATCATTTGATGCTGAATTTCTGTTCAACTTGAGACCCAAAAGCAAATACCAGTGAAATTCACGAAAAACTGCAGAAGCTGGAGGCTTTGAATACAGAAGACAGGACCCAGGA
>NW_021869630.1:0-820 GCF_006229205.1 Suricata suricatta | reverse complement strand
AGTTAAAGCTAATTTAATATTGTTTTAATTTAAAATGGACAGGTCTTCAGAAGTATCAGCATTACATATTAAATTTTTATTCTGTCTATGCTTACTGAAAGTCAAATAGGTTCATGTTATCTCCATTGAAAAATTCATCAGAAAAGGAAAAAAAACTTGGACTTTGTATAATGCCTTATGAAGCTTTATGGGTAATCTAAGAATAAATAAATACATATAATTTTAATACATATAATTAAGACTACTGGAAATAATAAGGAAAACAACTCTGTATGAAGGGAAATGAGACTGGGTATTTAAGAAGGGAAAACTCAGAACAAACTCTGAGTGTAAATAAGACAGCTGTAGAAGGTTTATGAGAAGGGAATCGTTGGGACGGAATTTTATATGTGGTTCAGACTGACTAAGATTATGGAGATTAGTACGTAAAGTAGTTTATTAAGGAAGAGAAGGAAGCATAAGACAGCAAGATTAGGAAGAAGTTGAGTAGTGATACCATATCAACAGAAGCCTTAACTAATTCTCTGAGGAGTTCCAAAAGTTGAATTACCCTTCAGAACTATTCTAAATAAGGGCAAAAGGGCTGAACTTTTATGACAGTCATAGGGTATGACCACCTGGGCAGAGGGCATGCCCTTGGCAAGGCAGCTGTTTTCAGTCAAGGGTTCCCTGATGGCCTCTGAGAGCTGAGGACTCTTGGCAACCTTCCTACAGCTG
The DNA here is from genome assembly GCF_006229205.1 of Suricata suricatta. Classification (NCBI taxonomy): domain Eukaryota; kingdom Metazoa; phylum Chordata; class Mammalia; order Carnivora; family Herpestidae; genus Suricata; species Suricata suricatta. The sequence goes on along the minus strand of NW_021869630.1, from coordinate 103 downwards.
AGAGTCCTTCTTTCCTGATAGAGATTCTAGTCAGCACATCACGGCATCCAGCACAAGAACTCAGATCCAAGCAGTGCCCTGGATGTCCTTGTCCCAGTAAGTA
>NW_021869629.1:0-820 GCF_006229205.1 Suricata suricatta | reverse complement strand
TTTCAAAATTAGATAGGTGGGGAAAAAGTTCAAATGATAATAAAGATTAATCACTTAAAACATTAATTTAATTTTAGTAATATATATTCAAAGTTCTAGAAATCAGTAAAATCAACAATACAAAAGGATAAATCATAAAAATAATAAGTAAAGTAAAAGCTTCAAAAATAAGATGACAGAAACTTCTAATTAATTAATTCATAAGGGATACATAATATGAAGGAGAATAAAACAGTGAAAGTCAGGAAGTAAATAAGTACATAACCCAAAAGTCATTGTTTCTTCTGTTCTAGAAGATTTCCAAAAGCAGTACAGGGAAAGAAAATCAGAACTCCATTTTGTTTTTGTTTTTTGTTTTTATTTATAGTTTATTGTCAAGTTGGTTTCCATATAACACCCAGTGCTCTTCCCCACAAGTGCCCTCCTCCATGACCATCACCTCCCTTCCTCTTTCCCCTTCGCCTTCAGCCCTCAGTTTGTTTTCAGTATTCAATAGCCTCTCATGATTTGCCTCCCTCCCTCTGCCTAACTCCTTCTCCCCCTTCCCCTCTCCATGGTCCTCTGTTAGGTTTCTTCTGTTAGACCTATGAGGGAAAACATATGGTATCGGTCCCTCTCCGCCTGACTTATTTCGTTTAGCATGACACCCTCGGGGTCCATCCACATTGCTACAAATGGCCAGATTTCATTCTTTCTCATTGCTGTGTAGTATTCCATTGTATATATAAACCACATCTTCTTCATCCATTCATCAGGTGATGGACATTTAGGCTCTTCCCATGATTTGGCTATTGTTAACATTGCTGCTATGAACATTGGG
>NW_021869628.1:0-820 GCF_006229205.1 Suricata suricatta | reverse complement strand
ACTCTCCGTCTCATGTATATGTAAAATCTCTAAAACCAACAGAGATCAGATTTGTGGTTGTCCAAGGAGCAGAGTGGGGTGTGGGGATTAGGTAGGGTGGTCACACTTCCAGGTACAAGACAAATAGACCCTCGGAATGTAATATACAACATGATTACTAGAGTCAATAACACCGTATACAGGGAAACTGCTAAGACATATGATCTTAAAAGTTCTGATCTCCAGGAAAACATTTTGTAACTATTACACTTATGCTGCTAATCAGTTCGCAATACATACATATATCATTATGTTGTACACCTTAAACTTATGCAATGTTATATGTTAACTATATCTCAATAAAACCAACAAAGAGTGGGGGAGGGAAAGATCTCCCTGGACCTTCGGTGCTGGGACCCAGGAGAGGGAAGAAGCAAGGCAGTGGTCTCCTTACCTGACCATACTCGTTCAGTGCTACTGGTGTGTCTGGGAAATCGCTGGCTCCCTGGGCTCTTGTGATGCCCGCTGCCAATGTTGCAATGAGTGGATACCATATGGGGTTGAGGGGAGCTTTTCCAGGTCCCTGTCCAGTGAGATGATTTATCCGCAAGGAGCAGCCATGACTCCTTTGGCACCAACAGCAACTGGAGCTGAAAGCACTAGTCCATGTCAGACATCCCATCCTATGGTCCAGGGGCCATGTGGGTGAGCCCCACCTGCAGCTCCTTCCCAGAGCCTGACCTCTCTGCTTCTTGGTGCAGAGCTACCGGCACTGCTGGGGTCCTCGTCTGCACCCTCCAGCTGCAGTGGAGAATGGGGCTTATTAACCTTCAAAATAAAA
>NW_021869627.1:0-820 GCF_006229205.1 Suricata suricatta | reverse complement strand
GACCAGCTCCCTCCTCTGGGCTCCCATATGGCACCTGGTTTATTACTTTATTGTAACACTCACCACATAGCTTTAGTATTGGTTTAAAATCTCTAGAATCTTTAAAATAAAGGAGATTTTTATTAGTTTTTAAATTACAAGAACATAGAGCATTGCTGATTAACCTTGGCCTTTAATACATTTGTTTAAATTAAAAGTTCTTGTTTGTTTGTTTTGTTGTTGTTTTTGTAGAAAGGGCATTGTATTAAAAAAAAATTTAATGTTTTTAATTTATTTTTGAGAGAGAGAAACAATGTGAGCAGGGGAGGGTCAGAGTGAGAGGGAGTTCCAGAATCAGAAGCAGGCTCCAGGCTCTGAGCTAGCTATCAGCACAGAGCCCAACGTAGAGCTTGAACTCTCTGACCTGAGCTGAAGCCAGATGCTCAACCGACTGAGCCACCCAGGCGCCCCAAGGGCATTGTACTTCTGACTTGATTTGATGTCGCAATCAACTATAAACCCTGGATCTTTTATATGAATTGATGACAGAGTTAGTTTTCTCTCACTCTCCTCTCGATTTAATTTTGGCGTCTAAATTCAGGACTCCGTATTTATTTCAAGTACATTTATCTCCTTTTGGTGCAACAGTTCTTCCTATAGAGTTTCTCTGTAAGTGGGGACAGGGAATTAACATTCATTAAGTATCCACCAAATTTCAGACTCTCTGCATTTATATAAAACAACAATCCAGTGAGAGAAGTATTATTTATATTTTAACTATAGAAAAACTGAGACTATAGAAGATTAAGTCACTTGCCCAAGATCACCACCAGTGATCTTG
>NW_021869626.1:0-1664 GCF_006229205.1 Suricata suricatta | reverse complement strand
GCTCCTGCAGTTCGATCCTTCAACGTCCCTGCCACCCTTCACCCCAGCCAGGCTTCCTCGGGGCCAGGCCCTGAACTTGGCTTGACGTGGGCTCTGAGAATTACACGAATAAGAACCACGGGCCTAATGTTGCTAACAAGACTCACAAGCATTTACTAAGCACTTTCTATGCTCTGAGAGCCTCAGTTTCCTCATCTGTGAGGACGTAGATACACGAGTTTGCTCTTTCAACAAATACGTCTTGAATGCCTATGATGTACCAGACGCTGGTGTAAGAGCAAGAAATATATAGCAAGTGGGAGTTCTGGATAGAACCACACCCACTGGATGCGGTTGTCATGACAACGAATTGGAGCCCCTTCATGTAAAACGTTTAGCGCGGCTGTGGGCTCAGAATAAATGTGGCTTGTTGTTATTATTCATCCCCGTTTCACAGATGAGGATATTGAGGCCTAAGAAAGGTTGAATAGGTCACGCAGCTTGTTAAGTAGTGGAGGCAGTCTTAGGAGTTGTGGGGGGCACCCTGCGTTGATGGGGACAGGAGAGGTCACGTGAGAGCCCTGAAGAGGGTGGCCTTGGCCACAATCAAGGGAGGCTTTCCAGAAAACGCAGCACGTAAGCTGGATCTTGAAGATAAGGAAGGCGTTTCCCAAACAGAAGACGGGGAATGGTGTTCTGGCTAACTGGAACAGCAAGTGCAAAGTGACAGGGAGGAGACATCAAGTCTCTGGGGCTAAAGTGTGGTGTGTGAGAGAGACAAGGCTGGAGTGCAGAGGGCAGAGGCCACACAGGCTGAGAAAGGTGGGCACACTCCTGAGGGCCATTGAGGGTTCCAGGGTAGGGTAGAGGAGCAGCTCAGGAGATTTGACTCCATTCCCATGTACTGAGCACCTACTATGTGCCAGGCACTGGGTCACGTCCTGTGGTGGGGAATCTCGTTTTTTTCTCTTAGAAGTTCCGTCAGGGAACTGGTATCATTCCTCGCTTAAAGATGAAAACAAAAGTAACTGCGGCGCCTGGATGCCTCAGTCGGTTGAGCGTCCGGCTTCAGCTCAGGTCATGATCTCGCTGTTCCTGGGTTTGGGCCCTGCGTCAGGCTCTGTGCTGACAGCTTGCTCAGAGCCTGGAGCCTGTCTTCAGATCCTATGACACCTTCTCTCTCTGACCCTCCCCTGCTCACGCTGTCTGTCTTTCCCTCAAAAATAAATTAAAACATTAAAAAAAAAAAGTGAGGAACAGAGAGGTGAGTGACCTCAGCCAAGCAGGAGGGCCTGTAGGAGGCAGGGCCTGGACTGGGTGATGTGATTGCTGAGGTCCTTTCTTTCCCTGGACCACTCCTCTGCGCCTGCTGTGGGGATGTTTGGAAAGTGGAGGCTGGAGGCAGGGAGGCCAGACAGGAGGCCTGGCGAGGGTCTGGGATGGAAGGGTCAGATGGAGAGAAGGGAATAGTGCGGAGAGAGTCCTGGTGGGACAGGGGGCCCCGGTGAGCTCCCCCCAGCTAGAGCAGTGTCCCCCTTCTCTGGGAGCATCTGCAGGGCTCTGCCTCCCACCCAAAGTGTTCCTGAGTCGCGTCCCCCAGGGGATTGTGACATCCCGGGAAAGAGCCCTGGCTGCTGGGGTCAAGGCCCCGAAGCAGCAGCCCTGAGCTGCGGTGGGGCCTCCAC
>NW_021869625.1:0-820 GCF_006229205.1 Suricata suricatta | reverse complement strand
GTATCTACAAGGTGGGATTGGGTTTGGTTTTGTATTCGATTTCACATCTAAGTGGGAGCACATGGGATTTCTTTTCTCTGCCTGTCCTGTTTCACCAAGCAGAAAGCACTCAAAAGATCCAAGCTTGTTGTCACAAACGGTAAGATCTCGTTCTGTTTTGTGTCTGCATAATACTCCATGGTACCATATTGTTTTCATTACTATAGTTTTGTAATCCGGGAATGTGATGCCCCCAGGTATCGCTCTCAACGACACCTCTTTCTTTTTTTAATTTATGCTTAAGTTTACCTATTGTTGAGAGAGAGAGAAAGCGTGAGTTGGGGGAGCAGAGGGAGAAAGAAAGAGAATACCAAGCTGAGTCTGCAGTCACAATGTGGAGTCCGACGCGGGGCTCGAACCCACGCACTGTGAAATCACGACCTGAGCTAGATGCTTAACCGACGGAGCCACCCATGCACCCCTCAAGGACAACTCTGTCTAAATGGGGACATGTTCAGATCTCAAGAAGTGGGAAAAAGAATGTTAATGAGCAAGGATGCGAAATTGCCCCTTGGACAGGTCACAAGTTCTTGTTTTGCACCGGACACTATCTCTGGAGAAAAACAATTCCATCGGTCATTATTTTTGCCAGAAGTTAAAAGCCGAACACCATGCTGGGTTTAATTTGCAATCCCAGCTGCAAGGCATGTTTGCCACTTCTGATTTTTCTTCAGCAGTGATAATTACATACAAATTATTTTATCATCTCTGTCCTCTTTGCCCCATTGGAGACCAAGTGATAAATTACAGATGGTGAAGCCAAAGTTGGGGGGAGGGGGGG
>NW_021869624.1:0-820 GCF_006229205.1 Suricata suricatta | reverse complement strand
ACAACCAGAACCATCAGATTGTAGAGGGGGAAAACAAGTATCCAAGAGTGTGGGGTGCTCCTTTAGGTAGCCAAAACAGTAAGTGTCAAATGGCAAAATAAAACCATAAAGGTGCCAGAAGAAAGCACAGATTAAGTGTTTTAACCTTAGAGTGAAGGATCCCTTTTAAGCCTACCATAAAAGGATGACATAAAGAAGTCATAAAATAAAAAGGCTCATAAATATAACATAAACAATACAACCCAATCTAAAAATCGTCATAGGTCATGTAAAGAAGCCAATTTCTTTAATATACAAGGAGTTTTTATATACCAAATTTTAGAAAATAACAGCCTAATAGAAGAGACAAAGAAGAAAACACAGAATTCATTCATTTGTTCCATGTTCGCTGAATGCTTAATGTTTGCAAGACATGATTCTAGGCACTGGAGATGTGGCTTTGCAAAAGAAACAAAAGGTGTGCCGGACTGCCTCACTCCATACAGCATGTAACTCTTTACCTCAGAGTCCTGAGTTCAAGCATCACACTGGGTATAGATCCTACTTCTCATGCACACACACACGCACACAATTTAAAAAGTAATTAGTGGGGTATCTGGGTGGCTCAGTCGGTAAGAATCTGTCTCTAGATCTCATTATAGGTCTTGGTCTTAGGGACTTGGTTCAAGCCTCCACACCTAGCGTGGAGCCCACTTAAAAATATTCATATAAAATTTTTAAAAATAGTAATTAAAGGAGTGGGTGGCTCAGTCAGTTAAGCATTTGACTCCTGATTTCAGCTTAGGTCATCTTCTCATGGCTCATGAGACCAAGCCCCATG
>NW_021869623.1:0-820 GCF_006229205.1 Suricata suricatta | reverse complement strand
TGGAAGGACAGAAAGGTGGGGGCTTAGCCAGCGTCAGGGGCTGAGGGTGTGGGCTCTGGGGAGGTGAGGGTCGTGGGCAGTGCTGTGGGGCTCACCTGGCTTCATTCCTGGACTCTGGTCTTCCTCTGCAGCTGGCGGACTCCAAATGTCAAAGAGGCTGTCACCTGGGAGTCCTCAGTCTTGTTTGGCGCCCTCGCCCCTCTCCCGGATCCCAGCTGACTGCTCTGTCTGCGTCTCTGGACTCGAAGCTCTGTCTGAGATGTGATTCCTGCCTGAGCCCCATGGTGCAGCTTTTAGCCTGGACAGATGGGCAATCCCGGCTGATGTAGGAAAAGTGAAAACTTTCGAGGCCAGGGAGGCCCCCAGGCTGGGGAAGCCCGGACAGCTGAGCACCTGGATCGAAAGAGAAACCGGACTCTGATTCAGTGTTTGCCTGTGTGAAGGTGAGTTCCGAAGGTGAACCCTGGGCGCAGGGCAGCTCCAGCTCCACCGGCGGGGGGGTGTCACGGTGCCCTGAGGAGGCAGCTTCAGGACTGGGGTGGGTGGGGACAGACGGACTCGCCTTTCCACAGGACTCCCTAAGGTAGGGAAGGGAGGGGAGAGGCACCCTTTGGGGGTGATACCACAGAGAACTTGAAACTTCCTAGAGGGAGGGCCGTTCAGGGGCGGGGAGAAGTCTGGGGCAAAGGCTGGCTGATGCAGGAGGAGAGAGTCACTGAGCGAGGACACCAACCCGGCCCGACCTGTCCTCACCTGCTGTTGACCGACAGGAGAGCTTGCACAGACATCTTCCCTTGTCCAGCCACAGAAAGACCCAGGA
>NW_021869622.1:0-820 GCF_006229205.1 Suricata suricatta | reverse complement strand
GTAAGACTCAGAAGGATTTAGTTATTTGCTCACAATCTCACTTGTAGTAGGAGATGGAGCTATGATTTAAGCCACAGTCTGAATTCAAAGCCTGAATAATGTGTCTTGGTTGACTTAATTTGATAACTAGATATGTGCATATTTTCTATGACCTATTCCAAATATAGTGTATCTTACATTTTGAATAGAAAGTGATTTGAAAATCATTTTTATGCCATAAAGTTCAGTGGATTCTTTAATCTGACCAATCTCATAGCTAAGTGGGTTTGAGGCAATGCTGAAGTGAAAGCAAAAGAGGAAAGGAAAACTTCAGTGAAAGAGAAGAAAAGGGAATCCAGAAGAACTATGATGTGAAAAGACATAGCAATAAACAGGAAGACAATATATAGCTTAGAAACAGAAAAGTAGTATTTTTCTATAGTGGAAAGACTGTGTGTACTAGACTAGAAATATGGACACATACAAGCAAAAAAGAGCTGTGCTAAGGTCTCAAGTGTGAAACTGGCAGAGTCCATTAATCTCTGTGCTTCTTTCTTTGTTTACCAAATGAGAGAAATGGACCAAAGGGTTCCAAATGTTTTTTGCATCTGGTATTAAGTGAATCTCTCTGTCTACCAAGTGCTACACGGAGGGCAAAGATCATATACAGCCATTGAAAAGTGCCTAAATGTGTCTACAAATGATGCTTTTCCTTTCCATCAATTTTTCAAAATCATTTATTCGTCATATTTAAGTCAGTGCTTTAAAGATCTGAATTTATTTAAATCACAATGCTTTTTTTTCCCCATGACTCTCTACCAGGCATGTGTTTTATATTAAA
>NW_021869621.1:0-820 GCF_006229205.1 Suricata suricatta | reverse complement strand
AAAAGATAAAAACCATATGATCCTGTTGATAGATGCAGAAAAAGCATTTGACAAAATACAGCATCCTTTCTTAATAAAAACCCTTGAGAAATTCGGAATAAAAGGAGCTTTCTTAAACATCATAAAAGCCATTTATGAAAAGCCTACAGGTAATACCATCCTCATTGGGGAAAACCTGAGAGCGTTCCCCCTAAGATCAGGAACATGACAGGGATGTCCACTCTCACCACTGTTGTTTAACATAGTGCTGGGAGTCCTAGCATCAGCAATCAAACAACAAAAGGAAATAAAAGGTATCAGAATTGGCAAAGGTAAAGTCAAACTTTCACTTTTCACAGATGGCATGATACTCTATATGGAAAACCTACAGACTCCACGAGAAGCCTACTAGAACGGATCCAAGAATTCCTCAAAGTCGTAGGGTACAAAATCAAGGTACAGAAATCAGTTACATTTTTATACACCAATAAAGAAGCAACAGAAAGAGAAATCAAGAAACTGATCCCATTCACAATTGCACACACACACACAAAAACATAAAATACCTAGGAATAAACCTAACCAAAGTTGTGAAAGGTCTATATGAAACTTAAGAAGGAAATTGAAGAAGACACAAAAATGGAAAAACATTCCATGATCATGGATCAGAAAAATAAACACTATTAAAATGTCATTATTACCCAAGGCAATCTGCACATTTAATGCTATCCCAATCAAAATTGCAACAACATTCATCTCAAAGGGAGAACAACTATCCTAAAATTTGTATGCAACCACAGAAGATCCCAAATAGCCAAAAAAATATTGAAGAAAACCAAAA
>NW_021869620.1:0-820 GCF_006229205.1 Suricata suricatta | reverse complement strand
GGCAGGCCGGAAATGTGCGGTGCGGGGCAAATCATTTTGGTAAATCTGTCTCCTCAGATACTTTGTCAGGTTTTTCACATGCTGACGCAGCCTTCCCCCTCAATTCCTTACTTCGAATGACTTCAAGGTAGCTGCCAATAAGCTGAAGCAGAGCAGGATTGGCAGAGCACAGAGCTCGTTAATAAAACTCCAGAACTGAAAAACTGCTTCGATTAGTGGTTTTCAGTCTTGTACACATCATGCGCTCATAATATAATATTTGGGTAGCCCAAGGCGCACGTGGACGAGGCTCCTCACAGCCAATGGTGAACATGCTGCACATCCCACCATCTCACAGAGGCCAAGGGGAACAGGATATTACACGCACGCATTTGTGCCTACGCCATATGCCCGGCAGGCTGCTTGAAGAGCTCTGTTTTACATGAGACCTTTGGCTGTGGTCATTCCAACACGGAAATGACCAGAAGCAAATACTCTAAGAAGCCTAAGGGGATCTGGCCAAAGAACCCACAAACGCAGCCTGCAAATACCGGGGCTTGTGGACTTCTTAAAGCAATTCCCAAGCCCCCAGATCCAAACAAGCCGGAATGGCCTGCAGTACCATTGAATCACCAAGAAGGGACACCTTCCTGCAGCGCCTTCAATGTGCCACTGGACTGGGAGTAGGCAGGGAACCGCCTTCTTTTTTATTTTTTTAAACTTTTTAATGCTTTTATTTATTTTTGAGAGAGAGATAGAGCACGAGCAGGGGAGGGGCAGAGAGAGAGGGAGACACAGAATCAGAAGCAGGCTCCAGGCTCTGAGCTGTCAGCACAGAGGC
>NW_021869619.1:0-820 GCF_006229205.1 Suricata suricatta | reverse complement strand
TCTGACCTCCGCCACACTTCCAACTCCATTTTTATCTGTTTTCATGTGGGGGGCTTTTCCCACAAGATTTCACTTTAAAAACAAGCAGAAGGCTCAGTTGTTTTAAAAATAATAAGAGTGGTGAAAACAAGAGGTTCTGTGTGGCTCCAAGTAGCCAGATGAATGCTAGCTTTGCGAAGGATCATTCTAACTGCCATGTCGAGGATAGACCACAGGGAGGATGGAAACAGGCACAAAGTAACTAGCCCAGGCTGTTGCCATAATCCGGTAGGAAATGGTGGTGGCCTGGCCCCAGGCGTTAACCATGGGGGTGTTGAGAAGCGGTCAGATGCATAAGTTTTGAAGGTGGGGCGAGCAGGATGCGCTGTTGGATTGAACATGGCACGGGAGAGAAAGAACAGGAGTGACGTAAGCAGCCAGGGGGTGGGGTCGCGACCCTCGGAGTTGGGGAAAACCGCTGGGGAGCGAGTTGGAGTTTGGGGGCCTGGTAAATTCCATGCGATGACTGGGCACCAAGGGGAGAAAATGCCAGGTGAGTAGCCCCACACCCAGATCTGGAGTTTAGGGCAGAGGTGAGGCAGCAGCAGCATAGATAACGTTTAAGCCAGGAGCGCCCCTTGGGAGTGAGGATAAATGGAGGAGGGAAAGCACTGGAGAACAGAAGTGTGGGAGGCCTCTCCACGCCAGCTGCAGACATAAGAGCGCGTTTCCCTAAACCATTGTCCAGACTAGGTGTTATTTTATTGCAGCTTTTAGCTCCAAATTTGATTTGTTTTTAAAATTTACTGTTCCTTAATTACTAGTGAGATAAAACATTTTT
>NW_021869618.1:0-820 GCF_006229205.1 Suricata suricatta | reverse complement strand
CCGGGGGGCACCTGGGTGGCTCAGTTGGTTAAGTGTCCAACTCTTGATTTTGGCTCAGGTCATGATCTCACGGTTCCTGGGTTTGAACCCTGAATTGGGCTCTGCGCTGGCAGGGTAGAGCGTGTTTGAGATTCTTTCTCTCTCCCAATCTCTGTGTCCCTCCCCTGTACATGCATGTACTCTCTCCCTATCAGAATAAACATCAAAAAAAAATTTTTTTAAAGGACAGATCCCTTACTTGTGCATATGACTTGTGTATATGCATATATTACAAAACATTATATTTTCTGGTTATTGGGTTAGTGACTGAATATTTAGATTGCCTTCTTAGTTTAATCAATTTTCTCCTATTCTACGGCACTGTATTAACAATGGGGCATCCCCGAGCTCCGTGTTTGGTACCAGACAAAATTATTGCATTTTCTTCATAATTTTTAGTTTCTTGAATTTTTTTCCTACCAAAAATACGTCAGCATTTCTAACTTAGAAATTAGTAGCCTCAATTAGTAGTGGTGGCAATGGTGCAGGGGGCAGCTAGGGAACCAGTAGGTCTAGGAGTTCACTGCACGACAGCCTGGTGGTTCAGAGTCTGGATTCTGAACTCAGCATCCCTGACTGAATCCAAGTTCCACCACGCACTGGCTATGTTACCTTGGAAATGTTAAAAATACATGGTCCAACTGTGCTTTTGTTCCTCACCAAAAATACCGAGGAGTATGCTATTTTTTTTTTAATTTTCAAAATATTTATTTATTTATTTTTGAAGGAGAGAAAGACAGGGCATGAGCTGGGGAGGGGCAGAGACAGAGGAAGACAGAAT
>NW_021869617.1:0-820 GCF_006229205.1 Suricata suricatta | reverse complement strand
TATCTACAAAACGACCTAGTACTAAACTGGAGTTCATTTGGAATCAGAGTCTATGCTTTTAACCACTATTCCAGAAAGATGTAACTGACTCTTTGGGGTCTAACATCAATCTGGGGTAGTCAACCCATAGGGCTGCCCTTGGGTATTGTGCTCTGATGGAACCTTTTGCCCTTTCCCACCCAACAAGGAGAAGATCCAGCTGAGCTTCACCTTCAGGAACACAGCCTCTCCTCACCAGCCTCCACACTATGGGCTCCTGAGCTAGTTGAGCAGCATTGTGGCTGCTGGTCCTCATCCACCAGCAGGCAAAGGCCAGTGAGCTCTGGCACCAAAGTCTAGAACAACCATCTCATCCCAAGGATGTGCTGGTGCCCAGAGCCAACACCCGGCCCCAGTGGAGATGGGCCAAGGTCAGTTGCAGATGCATTCATAGGATTTCACAGTGGCTCTGGGCAGGGAGGGGCCCCCCAGTTATCTTGAAACAATCTTTGGTGATAGCTGTGGCTAAATCCAAGTGCCACGGTGAAGGGTGCCAGTCATTAAAATGTGTCTGGCTTTTCAGAGCTTGTGAGGTCTGTTGTTTGACACCTTCTGTGTGTTGGTCAACAGGGAAATGAGTCATGATTGGGTACAGGAAGCAAAGCAGGAGCCCCAGATGTATATGTAATCTCTGTTGACTCCTAAAATTTTAAATGAAATTACAGTCTAATGGGGGCCTATTATATGCCAGGCACCTTATCAGTACACTTCATCTCCACAACCTGGGAGACAGGCCTTGTTTCCTCACTTTGCAAATGAGAAAACAAGGCTCAGAGAGCTT
>NW_021869616.1:0-820 GCF_006229205.1 Suricata suricatta | reverse complement strand
ATTCCTTGGTTTCTCAAACCCTCAAAAGAAAAGTATTAACATTTTATATTCAAATTTAATACTTCTTGTTACAACTTATATATTTCTCATATTATTTAAGTCTTTTGATAAATGCAATTCAAATGACTCCATGATATTTTCACATCATATAATAATTGAGATGCTTTTGGCTTCAAGCAAGAAAAGAAAAAAAAAAAAACCCTGATTCAAAATGGTCTTAGTCATGAGAAAATTTGTTATCCCACAAAACTGAGAGACCAAATTCAGTCCAAATCTGGTCTGAGGCTCAACAGTGTTACCAAGGAGCTAGGTTCTTTCTCTTTCTCTGATCATCATGGCTTTCATCCTAAGGTTGTTTCTCCTTAATATTGTGATTTGGCTGCCAGCAGAGGGCCTCCTTAACATGGAGCCAGAGAGACACAGACAGGGAAAATCCAATTAGACGTGTACTTTCTAGGGTAAAGTCATGCTCTGATGGCTTAAACAAGTGGCTCTCTAATAATTATGAATTAGGAATCCCAACTTATCACATTTTTCACTTGAATTAATGTTATACCACTTCACATACGATGCACGGATTTAAAAATGGTATAATTCCATTTGTCCCCATTGGGGCCATTGTTGAATATTTTACTTCTCTGTACACTACAACTCTGTTGTACAGTTATTATATGTGAATTGAAAATACTGAATTGGTTTTTTTAAATTGTTTTTAATGTTTATTTATTTTTGAGAGAGACAGAGCATGGGCGAGAGAATGGCAGAGAGAAAGGGAGACACAGAATCTGAAGCAGGCTCCAGGCTTTGGACTGTCAGCCCA
>NW_021869615.1:0-1664 GCF_006229205.1 Suricata suricatta | reverse complement strand
ACACACACACACACACACACACACAGACCCACTGAAAAGCTGAACACAGGGCATCAATGCCCATTTCTAAGTAGGAGGGGCAGAATATAAAGGGAACCTAAAGACACAAGGAGAGAAGTAAAAGAGAAACCACTTCCACTAGTGAGAGTCAAACAGGAGGCTTGCCCCAGCAAGCAGCAGGGGCTTTCAGATAACACATGCCTTGTACTTTCCACAGAGGAGAAAGAGCCAGATAAAAAATGTAGTCATAAATCAACTGAAGGAGATAAAACAAGGAATCCAGAAGAGCTAAGAAAGCAAGGGCATAATAGCATTTTTCAATGAAGACCCACCATAGAAACAGCAGAGCATAATTTATGCAATAGCCTTACTTAATGCGGGATGTGAAGAAAAAGCATCAGAAAATCATGTGAACATCAGATGAAAACACAAGGTCATAAAAGCAATTAGAAGGAGAAGGAAGAGAGGCAGTGATGAGCCAGCGTATCTTCTTGACTGATGCTATTGATTGTTGACCCAAATGGCCATCCCCAAGCCTTCTCTCTTGCCATTTATTGGAGATGAGAGAGCTAAACACTCAACCTCTCAGCCTCCTCAGGAAGATACACAATCTTCTGACTTGAAAATGTATTGAAGCTACCTTAAGTGAAAAAAGAAGGTTGCAGAACTGTGCAGAAAAAGAATTATTATACGGATTCTTACTTGCGTGTGCTGCGGGCTGGATTTGTACCTTGCCCCCTGATTTGTATGTTAAAGCCTTAATGACCAGGATTGCAGGATGTGACTGTTTTGGGAGAAAAGATCTTTAAAGAGGTAATTAAGGTTTAAATGAGGTCTTTAGCATGGACTCTAATCCAATATGACTGGTGTCTTTATAAGAAAAGGAAATTAGGACACAGACACACACGGGTAAGTCGGTGTGAAGACAGAGGTAGAAGACGGCCATCTTCAAGCCAAGGAGAGAGGCCTCAGGAGAAACTAACTCTGCTGACCCCTTGATCTCTTACTTGAGCTTCCAGAACTGTGAGAAAATGAACTGCTGTCACTTAAGCCACCTAGCCTGTGGTGCTTTGTTTCGGCGGCCCCAGGAAATGAATACAGTGTGCGTATGCCGTCAGATCAACCCGGAAAAAAAATCTATCAAATTCTTACTGAGGTGATTTCTGAAGAACTTTTAATTGTACATTTTACTTTGTACACTTTTACTTGGACATATGACACTAAGCACAATTTCTTAAGAGAAATGAGGAATTTTTAAAAATTAGAATAAAAAAAAGCTCAAATGCATAGTATCCGTCACATCTCTGTGTGGGTCCACAAACTCTGCTCCGAGCTGTCAATAAGGTAACCTACACACGTACAAAGCGTTGGTTACAGTTCGCCACCTCCATGAGATAAAAAGCTCAGGTCAGTGGTTACGAGTGTAGATAGTGTTATCAGTCAAGAATTGACTCCCATTCCTCACTAAGGTGACATTGTGAGCATTCTTATAATTCAAACTATGACTTGTTCCATTTTGTCTACAGCCCTCACTCAGCACCCCCAGGAAGTGTAAGCAAAGGCAATTTTATGGGGCCAGGATCAAATCCTACTCTTCAATTTGTCACACATCTTACCTGGCCTGCTTCACTTATTTACACACCTGTCTGTTCTCTGTGGATATT
>NW_021869614.1:0-820 GCF_006229205.1 Suricata suricatta | reverse complement strand
GGCAGGCCGGAAATGTGCGGTGCGGGGCAAATCATTTTGGTAAATCTGTCTCCTCAGATACTTTGTCAGGTTTTTCACATGCTGACGCAGCCTTCCCCCTCAATTCCTTACTTCGAATGACTTCAAGGTAGCTGCCAATAAGCTGAAGCGGAGCAGGATTGGCAGAGCACAGAGCTCGTTAATAAAACTCCAGAACTGAAAAACTGCTTCGATTAGTGGTTTTCAGTCTTGTACACATCATGCGCTCATAATATAATATTTGGGTAGCCCAAGGCGCACGTGGACGAGGCTCCTCACAGCCAATGGTGAACATGCTGCACATCCCACCATCTCACAGAGGCCAAGGGGAACAGGATATTACACGCAGGCATTTGTGCCTACGCCATATGCCCGGCAGGCTGCTTGAAGAGCTCTGTTTTACATGAGACCTTTGGCTGTGGTCATTCCAACACGGAAATGACCAGAAGCAAATACTCTAAGAAGCCTAAGGGGATCTGGCCAAAGAACCCACAAACGCAGCCTGCAAATACCGGGGCTTGTGGACTTCTTAAAGCAATTCCCAAGCCCCCAGATCCAAACAAGCCGGAATGGCCTGCAGTACCATTGAATCACCAAGAAGGGACACCTTCCTGCAGCACCTTCAATGTGCCACTGGACTGGGAGTAGGCAGGGAACCGCCTTCTTTTTTATTTTTTTAAACTTTTTAATGCTTTTATTTATTTTTGAGAGAGAGATAGAGCACGAGCAGGGGAGGGGCAGAGAGAGAGGGAGACACAGAATCAGAAGCAGGCTCCAGGCTCTGAGCTGTCAGCACAGAGGC
>NW_021869613.1:0-820 GCF_006229205.1 Suricata suricatta | reverse complement strand
AGCCGGCAGGGATGAAGGGGCTGCCTCACTCCCCAAGCACCCCGCAGAGTGGTCTTGTAGCACTTAGGCAGTCAGCACCTGGTCACCCAGCCAGGAGGGGTCTTGTGTGGGAGCCATACCTTCTCCCGGAGTCTGTCAGCTCTATCCCCAGGCTGCTCTCTGTCACATGCTCTTTATAAAAATGTAAGAACTGCCTCAGTTCACCCATCTGCAACCTTCTGGCTTTTTACTTTAAATTTCAATGAAAATAACTTTATTGAAATAATTTAAACAAACTTAATAGAAAATTAACAAAGCATTACACTCACATAAATACAACAGACGTGAATAAGTTGACTACAATAACTCTGTTATTTCATGACGCCAAACAATGTAAACAGTAAAAGAACTAAAATCCCACTTAGAAAGAAAAAGAAAATCCCATGCGCGGCGCTGGTCAAGCAGAAAGCCCGGCCGGGAAGATGTTGGATCAGAACCCTGTAGCCTCACCCCCTCCTGCTATTTCACTCTGCTCAGCTCTGCCTTGTGCCGACTTCCGGCACGTTCCGGGTTCACTGCGTTTGTGGGATACAGGGGTGCCCAGGGCTGGGCCTCCCCGGACACCGGCTCCCTGGGGGGCGTGCTCCTCTCCCACGGCTCCGGCCGCCTCGGCCACAGGTGGGGACACAGAGTGAACTGAGCCCCCAAAGGCAGAAGCGTGCACCTTGGGTTTGCCCACGAGCCCCTCGCTTAGAAGCGCAGCCTCCCCACGCAGCTGGACCAGAAGCACCTCCCTTCCACACCGGCCCGGACGGCAGTTCCTCCACATGAGCCTGGGCTC
>NW_021869612.1:0-820 GCF_006229205.1 Suricata suricatta | reverse complement strand
ACTTCCTCCCGCCCACATTATTGCCCCCTGGCGGGTGCCACCATCTTCCTCGGCCTGGAAGACTGCAGGAGTCCCCTCGCTGGTCGTCCTGCCTCTGGTCTTGGCTGTTTTCAGTGATGGCCCTCAGAGCATCCTGGTACAGGGACGGGCACCTCCCAGAGCTCCTGCCTTCCCCTCCCACCCCTCGGCGAGCGTCCTCCAGGGCCCACGTGGCCGGGGCGCCGTGTCATGCCCTGTCCCCTTCCCGGTTCGTGCCCAGTTCCCGGTACACAGGCCTCTCTGCTCTTCCCCTGGTCAGATGAGTGTCCCCCGAGGGCTTCGGCACTGGCCGCCCCGTCCTTCCGGAAGGTTCTTTCCCCAGATAGCCACACCGACAACTTCCTCACCCCCTTCACGTCTCTGTTTAAATGTCATTTTCTCAGTAAAGCCTTCCCACACTTAAAATGGCAAACTCCTAATCTCTCTGGCTGTGTTTATAGATTCTTATGGCACTTTCGGACATATTATATAATTATTTACCATTCTGCTTATAATTTGTTATCTGTGTCTCCCAGATATAGCGTCAGATTCTTGAGGACAGAGCTCTTTTTTCCCCTCTCAATTTATTTAAACAAACAAACAAAATATGAAAACTGGTTCACCCCAGTCTCCCACCCCTATACCCCACCTCTGGCAACTACCAGTCTATTCTCAGAGTTTGGGAATCTGAGTGTGGGTTTTTGTCTTAATTAACTTTTCCCCCTAAGACGCTACATGTAAGAGAAATCATTTATCTTTCGCTGAGTTTTCACATAGCATCACGCCCTTGAGGTCCACTCAC
>NW_021869611.1:0-820 GCF_006229205.1 Suricata suricatta | reverse complement strand
TTGATTTTTTAATATATTCTTATGGATTCTTTAATGAAGTCAGGGACAGAAATATGCCTTCATTACCCATATACAGGGTACATGAATACTACTTAACGCAGTTTATCTTTTTTTGTTTTTTTTTAAGACAGTTTTATTTATTTTTGAGAGAGAGATTGAGAGAGACACAGAGCTTGAGCAGGGCAGGGACAGGGAAAAAGAGACAGAATCTGACATGTGCTCTAGGCTCCTCACTGTTAGCACAGAGCCTGAATGGGGCCTTGAACCCACAAACAGTGGGATCATGACCTCAGCTGAACTTAGACATTTATAAGACTAAGACACCTAGGTACACCAGGGATGTTTACCTTTGTGGTCCTTCTAAGTTAACATATTTTAATGTGAGCAATAAAATTATTATGCTGTTATAAAACAAGGAATTGAAGTTGAACCATAAATAAGAAAAGAAATGGTAATTCACAAATGAATTAAGAGGGAGTTTTAACCAGTATGTAATGACTCCTTTTTTCCATAAACTGGAGGTAAATAAGGGATTAAAACAAATGATTCAAGTACTAATTAACAGGGATAAAATAGACAATGGTTTATCTAAAGTGGTGTGGATTCTCTATATCCAGAGATTTTTTAAAAGTCAAGGAGATAAACTGTGAAAGATGATGTTAAACATTGTTGACAGTGGTGACAGATGAAATTAAAATCTCAGAATCCCTCTCTAGCTAATCAGTTGGTAATTTTTCCCTCAGACTTTGGTTATAGAAAATGATGAGTTTCAAAACACTTCCTATTTTTCCATTTTGTTTGCCTATTTCTATGCTAATTT
>NW_021869610.1:0-820 GCF_006229205.1 Suricata suricatta | reverse complement strand
GAAATACTTAGGTATAAATTTAACAAAACATGTAAAGGATCTACATGAGGAAAACTACAAAACTGTGAAGAAATAAATCAAGGAATATCTATGTTAAGGGAGAGATGTGTTATGTTCTTTGATAAGAAGATTCAATATTATTAAGATGTCAATTCATCCCAACATGATCTATAAATTCAAGGCAATCGCAATCAAAATCCCAGCAAACTATTTTGTGTATACTGGCAAATTGATTCTAAAGCTTAGGTGGAAATGCAAAAGATCCAGACTAACCAATAGAATACTGATGTAAAACAAAGTTAGAGAATTGACACTACCCGATATTAAGACTTACCATATAAAGCTACAGGATTCAAGACAGCATGGTACTGTCTGAGGAAAGGACAAATAAATCAAAGAAACACCATATAAAGCCTAGAACCACACTCATATTAATACAGCCAAATGATCTTTGACAAAAGAACAAAGGCAATTCAGTGAAGACAGGGGCATCTTTGCATAAATGTCCATGCTAGAGGTATTAGACATCCAAATGCAAACAAACAAAAAGAATACAGATGCAGACCTTCCATGTCTCACAAAAATTAATTCTCAGAGTGAATCAACAGATCTAAATGTAAAATGCAAAAATTTTAAACTTCTAGATAATATAATAGTAAAGATTTTAGACAACCTTGAGTTTGATGGTCACTTTTTAGATAGAACACCAAGAGCACATTTAAGGAAAAAAAAACTGATGGACTTCATTAAAATTAAAAATTTCTGCTCTATGAGTTGCTGTTTTTTGAAAAAAATTTAGTGTTTATTTATTAGTTTTAGA
>NW_021869609.1:0-820 GCF_006229205.1 Suricata suricatta | reverse complement strand
AATTTATGTGCACCACAGTGTGCTTTTGTTGTGTTAGCCCTTCAAATGTCAGGGTTTGTCTGTTGCATCTGTTAGCAGTTACTTTGACATGGCAGCTTTTCTGTTGGTAGGCTTACATTGAAATTTCAATTACAAAGGTAGTAGTGCATATCTTCCTATTGCAAAAAAAAAAGTCTAAAAATACAGATAAGTCCCAATGTCCTTTTTTCAAAGTTCTTCCACAATTCAGCCTCCTCCTCAGAAATCCCCACAACTAACAATCTAGTGTGTGTTATTTAAAGTCTGACTATGGTTTTCAACAGTATGCCATCAGAATATATTGTTTTTCTTCAACATAATAGGTGAGAATGTACATACTGATGTGCCACTAGCCTTTGTTACTTAATTAAATGGGCGCAGGATCTTCCCATGACAGCACATGTACATTCACCTCATTTTGAAACTATTCCCTGGAATGTTAAAGTATGTATATACCACAATGAATAACATAAACAGTTTTTTCCTGGTGGAGATGTAAGTGGTTTTCCCCGTGTCGTATGATTAATGAAATGAAAACAACATCTTTGAATATGAATGCTTGGGTAAACATTAGTACATTGTTTTCTAATAATATAGAGATACTAACAGACATTGGGTTAGAGTGGAAAGATTGTGGACAGTTGAACATTTCATAAATTGGTCTGGAATTTTATTCAAAAAATGCTATACCGGTTGGTATTCTCATAAAAATTGCAAATGATTTGAGATTCTGCAAAGCAACAAGATACTTCCCCTTTACTTTGAGAAAGGAGGATTTGTCAGAATGACCAGCAGCCAGGGG
>NW_021869608.1:0-820 GCF_006229205.1 Suricata suricatta | reverse complement strand
CCAAGGGTTCCAGTTTCCCCACATTTTCACCAACACCTGTTCTTTTCTTTTTTTTCTTTCCAATCTTTCCCCCTCATTTTTATTTTAGAGAGAGCATGAGCAGGGGAGAAGGGCAGAGGGAGAAAATCTTGAGCAGGCTCCACACTCAGTGCAAAGCCCAACATGGGGCTCGATCGTGCAACCCTCGGATCACGACCTGAGCTGAAATCAAGAGTTGGGTGCTTACCCAGCTGAGCCACTCAGGCTCTCCTTTTCTTTTTCCTTCCCTCAACAGCAGCCATCCTGAATATGAAGTGGCATCTGTGGTTTTGATTTGCATTTCCCTAATGATTAATGATGTTGAACATCTTTTCATGCTTGTTGGCCATTTGTATGTCTTCTTTGGAAAAGTGTGTATTCAAGACCCTTGTCTATTTTTAAATTGTGTTCTTATTGCGTTGTAGGAGTTCTTTATATATTCTGGATATATATGCATTTTCAGATGCATGATTTGCAGATGTTTTTCCCCATTTTGTGGGTTGCCTTTTTATTTTGTTATGACTTTTAATGCTTAAAAGTTTTTAATTTTTACGACATTCAGTTTATTTACTTTTTTTGCTGTTGTCTATGCTTTATTGACACTGGGCTTGGACTCACAAACTCAATGTTATCAGGATTTTTCCCCCTATGTTTGCAATGAAAAGTATTTTAGTTTTACGTCTTACATTCAGGTCTTTGGGCCATTTGGGGTTAACGTTTGTATATGATGTAAAGCAAGTCCAGCTTTATTGTCTTGCATGTGGATGTCCAATTGTCTCAGCACCATTTGTTGGAAGCCTGC
>NW_021869607.1:0-820 GCF_006229205.1 Suricata suricatta | reverse complement strand
GTGGCCTAGTCAGTTAGCGTCTCTCAGTTTCAGCTCAGGTCTTATGGTTTCATGAGCTCAAGTCCCATGTCATGCTCTGCATTAGCAACATGGAGCTTGCTTGGAATTCTTTCTCTTTTTTTTTTCTCTCAACCCCTCCCCTGCATACTGTCTCTCTCAAAATAAATAAACTTAAAAAAAAAAGGAAAACAACAAAATTGCAATAAATTCATACCAATCAACAATATTTTAAATGTAAATTGAATAAACACTTCAATCAAAAGCCCTAGGTTGGCTGAATGTATACAAATAAAAACCATCTATAATCTGCCTACTAAAGACTCACTTCAGATATACAGACACAGATTGAGATTAAAGAGATAAAAATTATACTCCATGCAAATGGAAATATAAACAAAAAGAAAGCTAGGGTAGCTATACTTATATCAGACTAAGTAGACCTTAAAACAAAGCCTATAATAGTATTCAAGGACATCAAATTAGGATGAAGAGATAATCCTACAAGATATAGCCCTTGTAAATATTTATACACCCAACATAGCCACACCTAAGTATATAAAGTATATATTAATAGATGCAAAGGGAGAAGTTGACAGTAATATGATAATACTAGAGAGTTTTACTACCCCACTTATATCGCTGGATAGATCATTCAGACAAAAAATTAAGAAAATACTTGGTTTGAAAGATAAATTAGACCAGATGAACTTAATAGATAATATAGAACTTTCCATCCATAACCAGCAGAATACACATTATTCTCAAGTATACATGGAATATTCTTCTGAATAAACCACATGTTAGGTCACAAAGCAAGTGT
>NW_021869606.1:0-820 GCF_006229205.1 Suricata suricatta | reverse complement strand
TCTGTTTTAGAAAACCCTTATGATTCTTGGAACTTCATTACACACGTTTGTGTTTTAAATTTTAAAGCAGCCTTGCCAGCCCTCATTGAATTCATTTAGTTGCAGGTAAGAGCACTCTGCAGATAGCTCAAGGAAGAGAACTTAGGAGAGGGAATCACATAGGAATCAAATACAAGTGGCCACAGTAGATCTGGACCTCATGAGCCTGGGGCCATAGGATGGTCCTGGATCTGGAGGGTTGTAAGGACCTCATTTCTGGTTCTAGTTTAAGCCTCTCTCCCCAAGTCCCACATGATATGTACCTTTTCTTCACTTGACTGCTGCCACTTGTTCTGAGCTGCTATTCCCTTATAACCTTGGCTTACCTGTGGCCCATTCTGGCCTGTCTGACCTTTCTCCTCATCCTAAAAACCTTTATTGCCCTTGAGTAAGTGTTCCTGAAAGATGGAATCGACTTGGCCACATTTATCTTTTTGCCCCAGGTCATATCATTTGTCACTGGCAGGCTTTAGGGCAGCTTCCCAAGGACAGATGCCCAACCCGGGTGCAGCCGCCTGCAGGCACAGGGCAGAATGGAGTTGTGTGATGGGAAATGCGGCACTGTCAGCAGCCGTAAGGCACACAGCTTCTTACAGAAGGAGCCTTGGCCATGCCAGGCAATGTCCTTAACCTGCCCAGTGTAGCCCATGGTCCAGTCATCAGGAAGGCAGCTGAGAGTAAACTGAAGTAGAACATAGCAACAAAGAGTCTGTGGTTCGGTTCTCAGCTCTGGAACTTTATAACTGTGGGGCTTTGAGCAAGTTTCCAAAACTTTTGGAGC
>NW_021869605.1:0-820 GCF_006229205.1 Suricata suricatta | reverse complement strand
TCTACTAAATGTATAGGCTTGATTTCCTTTTTACAAGTCTCATTTCTCAAGGGTACTGAAGGTATACCAAACAAATAACTGAAAATTAATTTTGTTGACTTTGAAGAATCTCCTATATGTATACAGTATATACAATAAAGATGTCCTTTGGTGAAATTAGTTGTTTATTTAGACACAGGAAAATATTAACGGGAGAAGAGAATACTTGTGAAATGAGCATAGCATAGAAGCAAAGAAAAGTGTCGTACCAAATACATCTCCTAGTACCTGATGTTTGTAAGCCACTGCTAGGCCCCTGCCTCCACCACCATCACTATCATTATTACCAACACCACCATCACCACCCCACCACTATCATCATCATCATCATCACCATCATCACTAACAGTAAACCATCTCCACTACCACCCCTACCACCAGCTACACCACTGTCACCACCACCACCTCTGCCAATGTCATCACCACCAGCTACTTTCCAAGAATGATTTCTGAGCCATGAATGTCTATTTGACTCACCAATGTTAGATATGACTCATTCAGTTGCAACACAGTCCTGTGCTACTTTTTCTCCTGAAATGCCTTTCCTTCTTTACTTGTATAATAAATATACAAATGCAGGCCAGTAGCAGGGGTGGACATGGAGAACTAAGCCTCAGGGTGAGAGGTGGAGGAGCAGGAGACCAAGTAAGCCGGCTGCAATAATGACCTGACTCTGAAAGCACACGAGGCTGCTGCAGGATGGATTTTTGATAGGAACTTACAAAAATAGCATGTGCAGCCAGGGCTTTATTTTTAATGTCCCAGCATTGATAAAAAAAAA
>NW_021869604.1:0-1664 GCF_006229205.1 Suricata suricatta | reverse complement strand
GCATTGTTCTAACCTCTGCCTGGTGGTGGGGTTTTTCATCCTTCTAGACTGTCCTGAGCACCTGAACTGCCTCACAGAGCCACAAATGCAAGTGACAGGACTTCTCCGACCCCTTTTTGGTATTTGCCTTTTGAAAGCACTTTGGCTTTCAATGTTGGCATCCCCCTTCAAACCTGAAAGACATGTTTTTCATAATATGTTAAAAAGACATAAATGCAATAAGTCTAATTTCTAGTTAACAGAGCTTTACACAGTGATTTTTCAGAAAATATGTAATCTACCCCCTATTGTAAAAAATGCAGGCTATCTTTTATGAGAGGCACCAAAACCTTAGTATAGCTCACTGGACAGTGGTAGTCATAGTCTGTTAAACTCATCTGTTCTCACTGGAAGGAAAAATTATCGCCTTCCAATGACAGCCATGTCAGCTTCCATAATGAGGATCTTTCCAGGGGTCTTCCACAGTTCAATCCATTCGTATTCATAAAGTAGGTATATTTTTTTCTGTGCATTTTACATACCTGAATACGCCACTCCACTGAGTAAAACTTAACTCATTCTGTACTGAATTTGGGAAAAAGTTCAAATCCCTCAGAATGATCTGTAAGGTTAGCAGTGCCTTTGTCTCCAGCCCCATATCTTGCTATGCTTTGAAATTCGATTCCCTGCTTCTAACATTCCATTTGCAGCCCTTGTCTACTATTTATGGTTCATTCCCTGAATGGACTACACTGCCCCTTACTTCTGTATCTTGATTCACACTGCTTTCTCTGCCTGGCATCACCTGCTATACTTCTCCCAATGATGAACAACTATCCTTTTATCAACACCCAACACCAATGTCAACTAACTCTGGAGTATCTGCGTGTTCGCATATGGATTTTGTTTTAATTAAAACTCTTTCATTTGCAAATAACAAATCACTCAAACTGGCTTTTAAAGGGGAAACAATTTGAACAGACACTTCACAAAGGATTTACAAATGGCCAATAAGCACATGAAAATGTGCTCAATATCATTAGTCATAAGGGAAATACAAATTAAAACCACAATGAGATATTTCATATCTATTGGAAAGGTTAAAATCACAACAGCTGACAACAAATATTGGCTAAGAAATGGAACAACTGGAATTCTTGTACGTTGCTGGTGGGAGTGTATAATGGTACATGTACTTTGGTAGACTGTCAATTTATTTTAAAATTAAACATACATCTATCCAATGCCCAGCAACTCCATCCCTGGATATTTACTTATGAAAAATGGAAACATATGTCCACAAAAAACTCATAGAAATATATTCATGGCAGTCTTATTCATCATAGGGTAAACTGGAAATAATCCAAATACCCATCAATACGACAATGATAATCAAATTGTTATATATTCATGCAATTGACTACTACTTAGCCATGTAAAGGAACCAACTACTAAGATATGCAACAGCATGGATCAATCTCAAAAACATGTGCAGAACAAAAACTACCACACCAAAAAGTAAAAACTATGTAATTCCATAAACATGAAATTGTAGAATTTGGAAATAATAATCTATGGTGATAGAAGTCAGAAAGTCATTGCCAAGGGACAGGAAGGGGAAGACTAACTGAAAAAGGACACAAGAGATGCCCTTCTGGAGGAGCTATAGACATGTTTTACATTCT
>NW_021869603.1:0-820 GCF_006229205.1 Suricata suricatta | reverse complement strand
CTGAAGGACGTGTCATGATCAGAACCTATAATTGAATGAAATGGGAGCTTTTACCTTCATACATTATCCTTACAAAAAGATTCTATTTTCACTGAAAATTCAAGAAATTGAAATTTTGCTGATGTTTCCCTTGGTGTACCAGACTCCAATTTCGTATTATTCCTGGTGCTCTGAATTACCAGTCCCTTAAGCTCAGACTCTGCCCCCATTTCCAACCCCCAACCCCAGGTACCATCCCTTCCCTAGAATCACAATGAACCCACATATGCACGGTCTTCTCTCTCAGAAGCTTCAGATACAACTTGTTCTCACTGGGTTTGTACATTTAATGAGACTCAATATATTCTTTATTCCAAAGTACTGCTTTTTACAGATAACAAAGGCTGAACTAGATGGAGTGAATCTCTAATTGTAGAAAGAACTCTAGGGGCAGATGAGGATAGCATTATTTTTGTCATAAAAGCAATTTTTTGGAATTTCTCGAAACCCCACTAGCTCTAGTTAATTCAATACAGAAGCCCAGCAACTGTCTAGTGCTATAGCTCATTCGTTGTTCCTGCGAAGAGCCAGGACTTTCTTTTTTCTAAATGTTTATTTCTACCTGTTGGGAACTTCGATAAAGACTAAGCCGTAAAACTCCTTCTTTGCCCTTGCAGCTAACTTAGGAAAAGATATTTAAGTGGATTTAGCGTAAAGGAATTGAATTAAAAAGCCAATTCAACAAATGTGAAAAGAATGTTATATTCCTCAGATTTAATCAGTATAAAACCATAGTGCCCTTCTGAATTTATGTATTCCCCCCAATCAAGATATTAAGTTA
>NW_021869602.1:0-820 GCF_006229205.1 Suricata suricatta | reverse complement strand
GTCAATATTTAAAGTTCTGTGGACTGGGGCACCTGGGTGGCTCAGTCAGTTAAGCATCTGACTCTTGTTTTCTGCTCAGGTCATGATCTCACAGTTTCATGAGTTCGAGCCTCACATCAGGCTCTGCACTGGAAATACAGATCCTGCTTGGGATTCTCTCTCTCTCTCTCTCTCTCTCTCTCTCTCTCCCTCTCTCCCTCTGTCTCTGCCCCTCCCCTACTCATGCTGTCTCTCTCAAACTAAACAAACAAACTTAAAAAAAATTTTAAATACTTTTCCTCTAAAAAATGTTCTGGGGACCTATTACTATTTTCTCTTTCTTCTGCTGGTTATTACTCTTGGTGTCTTGTTTCCTTAGGCACCTGGTTATTTATGTGCCCATCATTATACTTATAAATTATTTGTGAAATCATTGGACACTTTGGGTTAGAGATCTTACTCCAGAAGGAATTTTGTTTGGCTCTTAGGAACACTCCACGTTCTTCCTCTCAGTTAATTTTCATGGTATCCTTATGAGGTTGGTGGTGTTATTACCACTCACTTGGCAGGTAAGAATAATGAGACTCCAAGAGTCTGAGGTGTCTTCTCGGAATTGGATACTGGTGGACCCAGGACCCGAACCCACATCATTCAGAATCCAGAGGTCAAGGTCATAACCAGGAGTCAGTAAAATTTTTCCAAAATGCCTTAGGTAGTAAATATTTTAGACTTTGTGGTCCACCTGCTCTCTGTCACAACTACTCAGCTCTGCAGCCTGAAAGCAGCCACAGGCTACACGCAAATGAATGGACATGGCTTTGCTCCCAGGAAACGTTACTGA
>NW_021869601.1:0-820 GCF_006229205.1 Suricata suricatta | reverse complement strand
AGCCGGCAGGGATGAAGGGGCTGCCTCACTCCCCAAGCACCCCGCAGAGTGGTCTTGTAGCACTTAGGCAGTCAGCACCTGGTCACCCAGCCAGGAGGGGTCTTGTGTGGGAGCCATACCTTCTCCCGGAGTCTGGCAGCTCTATCCCCAGGCTGCTCTCTGTCACATGCTCTTTATAAAAATGTAAGAACTGCCTCAGTTCACCCATCTGCAACCTTCTGGCTTTTTACTTTAAATTTCAATGAAAATAACTTTATTGAAATAATTTAAACAAACTTAATAGAAAATTAACAAAGCATTACACTCACATAAATACAACAGACGTGAATAAGTTGACTACAATAACTCTGTTATTTCATGACGCCAAACAATGTAAACAGTAAAAGAACTAATATCCCACTTAGAAAGAAAAAGAAAATCCCATGCGCGGCGCTGGTCAAGCAGAAAGCCCGGCCGGGAAGATGTTGGATCAGAACCCTGTAGCCTCACCCCCTCCTGCTATTTCACTCTGCTCAGCTCTGCCTTGTGCCGACTTCCGGCACGTTCCGGGTTCACTGCGTTTGTGGGATACAGGGGTGCCCAGGGCTGGGCCTCCCCGGACACCGGCTCCCTGGGGGGCGTGCTCCTCTCCCACGGCTCCGGCCGCCTCGGCCACAGGTGGGGACACAGAGTGAACTGAGCCCCCAAAGGCAGAAGCGTGCACCTTGGGTTTGCCCACGAGCCCCTTGCTTAGAAGCGCAGCCTCCCCACGCAGCTGGACCAGAAGCACCTCCCTTCCACACCGGCCCGGACGGCAGTTCCTCCACATGAGCCTGGGCTC
>NW_021869600.1:0-820 GCF_006229205.1 Suricata suricatta | reverse complement strand
TGACCCTCAAACCTCTCTTTTTTTCTTCACATACTGGCCCATTATCTCTGTGGATGGAGACACTTATCTCAACCTTGCTGTGATCTTTCTTCTAATAAACCTTGCAACTGAAGTATTTGCATTTGTCACAAGAGCAAACTCATTAGAATTCTAGTCCAGCTCCTCACTGTCTATGTCAACAGGCTGTAGACAAAGCAGAAGATGTACCCTGCTGTTGGCCTTGGTGTGGCCCAAATACACTTTCCCTCATTGTTTCACAGATGCGATGATGGGAGATTCCCTCACCTCTCAGTGCACTGATGAAAACTGGGAAGTACCAGGGACTTACTCCCAGAGGACATAGTGATTACACATCTTATCAATCCAGTCACTCTAGAAACAAACTATAAGAGGCTGACTTGAGCCCTGGCTAGCTCTGGGGAGTACCATATTGGTGAAAATATGCCCGACCCCTTCTCTCTTATTCTCAGCAGGATCGTGTGAAGAAGGAGAATCAACTATAGGAGTGTGAGGGACACTTGTATCACACAGAGCTCCTCACTGCGGCCTGAGTAACTTAGGTCAGAGCTCCACTTATTGATTCACTACTTCTCCTTAGTGCTAACTGGCTTCCCCAACTGTCACTCCTTGGGTTTTTTTTACCAAGCCTGGTTTTGTTTAGTAACTCATGGCACTAACAAGATATTATAGTGAGTTCTTGTTATTCATTGTAGTTATGTCCTATAAAGTCACCACAAGTATTCAATTAGCAAACATCGAACCAGTGCTCTTAGAAAAGATACACATTAGGTTCCTGGAAGCTTCTGGTCACAATATCTTC
>NW_021869599.1:0-820 GCF_006229205.1 Suricata suricatta | reverse complement strand
TCAAGCCCTGCTCCCTATTTTATCTTTCCAGTATTTTATCTTTCAAAATAAATACACTTTAAAAAATCACTGCTGTGTCAAAATTCTCCCAATTAATTAGCTGTTGATAGTCCATAACCATTCAGTGCTATGCCTTCCTCATCCTCAGTAATCACTCTACCACACACACACACACACACACACACACACACACACACACCATTTGGCAAATTCACTACCTGTTAAGCTCATTGTTCTATTGCAGGACAAAATATACATTCTCAAAAACTATAACCATTCAGTAGAAATGTAAGAGAAGGCTAGTTCCTTTATTTGGATAAGTTAGATATTGTGTGTTGAAAGAATTCTAGAGAACTTTACAAGCTATTTTATTTTATTATTTTTTTTTACTTTCACTTTTTGCAGATGACATGATACTCTACATGGAAAACCCGATCGACTCCACCAGAAGCCTTCTAGAACTGATCCATGAATTCAGTAAAGTTGCAGGGTACAAAATCAATGTACAAAAGTCGGTTGCTTCTTATACTCCAAAAATGAAGCAACAGAAAGAGAAATCAAGAAACAGATCCTATTCACAATTGCATGAAAAATCATAAAATACCTAGGAATAAAACCTAACCAAAGATGTACAAGACCTGTATGCTGAAAACTATAGAAGACTTATGAAGGAAATTGAAGAAGACACAAAGAAATGGAAAAACAGTCCATGCTCATGGATTGGAAGAATAAACGTTGTTAAAATGTCATTACCCAAAGCAATTTGCACATTCAATGCAATCACCATCAAAGTTGCACCAGCATTCTTCTCAAAGCTAGA
>NW_021869598.1:0-820 GCF_006229205.1 Suricata suricatta | reverse complement strand
TGGGAATAAATCACTTGATTTACTTATCACCACTTGGTTGCAGTGAATGATCTTTTTAAAGTATTATTGGATTCAGCTTGTTAATATTTTGTTAAGAATTTTTGCATCTATCAGCCTATTTCTTTTTTCTTTTCTTTTTTATGTGTGTGTGTGGTGTCTTTGTCTGGCTTCGGTATCAGGGTAATGCTGACCTCATAGAATGTATTAGGAAGGTTTCCTTCTAGGTTTTGGAGTAGTTTGAGAAGAATAGGTGTTAACTCTTCTTTAAATGTGATGCAGATTTCACTTGTGAATCCATCTGGTCCTGGATTTTTTCTTTTGGTAGTTTTAAAATTGCCAGTTCAACTTTGCTACTTGTAATCAATCTATTAAGATTTTCTATTTCTTCCTTGTTCGTTTTAGAAGACTGTATGTTTCTAGAATGTATCCATTTCTTCTTGGTTGTCCAGTTTGTTAGCATGTAATCCCTCATAGTATTCTCTTATAATTATTTGTATTTCCGTGGTGTCAAATGTTACTTCTCTCTCATTTATGCTTTTATTTATTTGGGTCCTTTCTCTTTCTCTTGATGAGTCTGGTTAAAGGTTTGTAAATTTTGTTTATCTTTTTGAAGAACTAGCTCTTGGTTTCATTGATTTTTTTTTTTTGGTCTCTACATCATTTATTTCTACTCTGATCTTTATTATTTCCTTTCTTCTACTCATTATTGGCTTTGTACTTTTTTTCTAGTTCCTTTAGGTGTGATGTTAGACTGCTTGAATTTTTTCTTAAATTCTGAGGTAGGCCTGTTTGCTATATATTTCCTTCTTAGAACAGCTTC
>NW_021869597.1:0-820 GCF_006229205.1 Suricata suricatta | reverse complement strand
TTTTGGTTTTCTTCAATATTTTTTTGGCTATTTGGGATCTTCTGTGGTTGCATACAAATTTTAGGATAGTTGTTCTCCCTTTGAGATGAATGTTGTTGCAATTTTGATTGGGATAGCATTAAATGTGCAGATTGCCTTGGGTAATAATGACATTTTAATAGTGTTTATTTTTCTGATCCATGAGCATGGAATGTTTTTCCATTTTTGTGTCTTCTTCAATTTCCTTCTTAAGTTTCATATAGACCTTTCACAACTTTGGTTAGGTTTATTCCTAGGTATTTTATGTTTTTGTGTGTGTGTGTGCAATTGTGAATGGGATCAGTTTCTTGATTTCTCTTTCTGTTGCTTCTTTATTGGTGTATAAAAATGTAACTGATTTCTGTACCTTGATTTTGTACCCTACGACTTTGAGGAATTCTTGGATCCGTTCTAGTAGGCTTCTCGTGGAGTCTGTGGGTTTTTCATATAGAGTATCATGCCATCTGTGAAAAGTGAAAGTTTGACTTTACCTTTGCCAATTCTGATACCTTTTATTTCCTTTTGTTGTTTGATTGCTGATGCTAGGACTCCCAGCACTATGTTAAACAACAGTGGTGAGAGTGGACATCCCTGTCATGTTCCTGATCTTAGGGGGAACGCTCTCAGGTTTTCCCCAATGAGGATGGTATTACCTGTAGGCTTTTCATAAATGGCTTTTATGATGTTTAAGAAAGCTCCTTTTATTCCGAATTTCTCAAGGGTTTTTATTAAGAAAGGATGCTGTATTTTGTCAAATGCTTTTTCTGCATCTATCAACAGGATCATATGGTTTTTATCTTTT
>NW_021869596.1:0-820 GCF_006229205.1 Suricata suricatta | reverse complement strand
TTTTTGACTCTACTGGTCAACGTGGAATGAATGTTCAGTATAATACTTACAATACTCAATACAATATAAATAATACATAATAGGTGATGTAATGTCTAAGGACAAAATCCCTTCCTGACTTTGGGTCTTGCTTTTAGTAATAAGAATCTTAAATCTTTAAAATTGTATGGTTAATGTTTATTTTGGATTGAGTTACTCAAGAACACATTAAATGATATGCAAAACAAATTGTAAATTCAGTATTTGACAATATATTGACTGTTTCAGAGTCCAGCTGTTGAAGTTATCAAGTACAGATGCATGTTCAAATAAGTAAGAACAAGGGCACCTGGGTGGCTCAGTCAGTTACACATCCTATTCTTTATTTATTTATTTTTATTTTTTAAAAGTTTATTCATTTTTCAGAGACAGAGAACATGAGCAGGCAAGGGTAAAAAGGAGAGGAGACACAGAATCCTAAGCAGGCTCTAGGCTCATGAACTGCAAGATCATGCTCTGAGCTGAAGTTGGATGCTTAGCTGACTGAGCCACCCAGGCACCCCTAAGCATCCTACTTTTGGTTTTGCCTCAGGTCATAAGCTCATGGCCCTGAGATCAAGCCCTGTGTTAGGTTCCACACCACTGAATGTGGAACCTGCTTGAGATTCTTTCTCTTCCTCTCTCTCTGCCCCTCCACCTCTCTCTCTCTCTCTCTCTCTCAAAAAAGTGAGAACAAAAAAAATCAAATAGTGTCTTAAAAACTTGCCATATCTAAACTATAAAATTATTTAGAGAATGAGCAATGAAAGATGTTTATAAGTACTTTAAAATTATTTATAAA
>NW_021869595.1:0-820 GCF_006229205.1 Suricata suricatta | reverse complement strand
ACACCCTGTGTTTCCTGTGGCCACGGCTCATAATCACTGGGGATTTCCTGTTCATTCTTGACTTAATCTAGCTCTTGCTTACTCAACATCATTGTATGCTATTTGATTGAGTAACAAAGAGGAACAGAATCCTGGTCTAGTTCTCAGAGAGCACAACCCACAAGCACAAAGGCAAATCAGAGTCGCTATAGGACGCTGCGTCCTATTTGCCACTAAAGGGCCTCCTGTATGTATGTTTGTTTTTGAGTAGTCCGTCTTCAGACATTTTAGAGAATCATTTGTGTAAATATAAATTGCTGTTCTAAGAACAAAAATTAAGGAAAGAATATATGTAATATGATTTCAATTTTATAAAATTCTTTTATAAAGTACTGTTTAAGGGTACATACGTATGTGAAACTAAAGAACAGAATGATAGCAAAATTCAAGATAACGGTTACCTTTCGGTGAGGGAGATGCGTATAGGATGAAGGAGGAGTATACAGGGAGCTTCTGAGGCACAGGCAACAATCTGTTTGTTGAAGTTTACTTATTTGTGTTGAGAGAAAGAGAAAAAGCAGGCACAAGTTGGGGAGGGGCAGAGAGAATCCCAACCTGGCTCTGCACTTGAGAACAGAGCCAGATGTGGGTCTTGAACTCATGAACCAAACCATAACATCATGAGCTGAGTCAAAAAAAAAAAAAATCAAGTCAGACTCTCAGCTGACTGAGCCACTCAGGCACTCTGTAACAACCTACTCCTTAACCTGAATAGTTGGTACTATCTTTACCGCAATATCCCCAACCCCAACCATACATATAGTAGGTACCAATAAATGTT
>NW_021869594.1:0-820 GCF_006229205.1 Suricata suricatta | reverse complement strand
TCCACCTCTCTCTCTCCAGGCAATTATTAATCTGCTTTAGGTCATTCTTCCAGTTTGGATTTACCTTTTACACACTGTACAAAAGGGATCACTCAGATGTATTCTTCTGTAACTATAAATCTATTCATGAGATTTAATTTCACTGAAAACTTATTCTTCAGTTTATATGTAACATTCACCTACAAATGGATATTTGAGTTTTTCCCCCTCTTTTGACTAATACAAAAGATAATATGAACATATGTGTACAAGACTTTGCATAGAAATATGTTTTTATGTCTCAAGTAAATACCTAGAGATAGAATTGTTTAGTTGTATGGTGTGTATTATCTTCATGAAAAACCTCCAAACTATTTTCCAGAGAGGTTGTTCAAGTTTACATTCCCATGAAAGATACATGGAAATTTCAGTTGCTCACCATCTTCACCAAAATTTGCTATCGCCAGGCCTTGTAATTGTAGCTATTCTGTGGGGTATGCAACTATGGTATCTCATTATTATCTTAATTTGCCTAATTATATTAAACATCTTTTTTCTATTTCTTGGTCATTTGTATATATTGTTTTATGAAATGTTTGATTGAATCTTTTGCCCATTTGAAAAATAGGGTTGCTTATCTTTTTATTATTTTGTGTAGAATTTGTTTATATGTTCCAGCTACAGGTCCCTTGCCATTTAGCTGTTTTGCAGATATTTTGTTCCTCAGTCTATGGCCCACCTTTCCATTTTATTTATGCTATTTTGTGAAGAGAATAAGTTTTTATTTTTGACGTAGCTCAATTATGTTTTTTTATGATTTTTATGTTCTGTGTTCTATGTA
>NW_021869593.1:0-1665 GCF_006229205.1 Suricata suricatta | reverse complement strand
CAAAGCACAGGACAGAGTATCCAGAGATCTGATCTCTGGCTCTAGTTCTGCCACAAAACGACTACAGATAAGTCACTTAAGGTCTCTGGATTCAATTTTTTTTTAACCTATTAAGTATAGGTAATGGATTAATTCAGCATTTCTCAAAATGTGTTCCATGGAGCAATAATAAGTTCTGCACTTGTTAACAGGTGTTACTCGAAAAGAGTGTTCAAGAGAGGGCCCCAGCTGGGCCAGTGCTGCAGCCAGAACACGGCCCCCCTGGAGAACACAGCCTGGAGCTCACACCCGGGCAAGATGGAAGGAGTTGGAGAAAGAGGCCCCCTCCTCCGCTGGGGAAGTAGGGTCCAGGCTGCGCCTCAGCTCCCACTGCCCCTGCACAAGGCCCGCCTAACATGAAATTGCTGCCTTGTCTATAGTCAGGTTTGGGAAATTGCTGGGCTGAGCAGGTTAAGCAAACATGATATCCGAAAGCTTTCATAGACAATCACTAAGAGGAGAAGGTACTTGCTTTGTGGCATTTTTCCTTTTGGGCCTCAGAACACCATTGTTGGGGGATTAGTATTGAACACAGGCAGAGAAAAACTGAACTAGATGTTTTTACCGGTTTTTGTTATTCTAAAACTATGTTCTCATCAATCCCTTTCCTCCCTTAACAAAAACTGAAGTCCTCACAATGCCCACCCCCACCACATCATCTCCAAATTGCTGTCTCTGGTTAAACCTTCCCTTTGCTCCATTACTTTATTTCCTGGGGCTGTTTTTGTCGGGAAGCATACCAGGACGACCATTCCAGAACCTTTCTCAGAATTACGTAAACCCGAACAACATTCAAGAACTTTAAAGGGTAGCTGTCACCTGCCTAACAAAAGGCTTACTACTCCCATAACCAGTATGTTTATAAACACACTTGGACATGTGAGGTGAGGAGGAGAACCGCCCCTACCTCGACGTCCTGCTCCTCAGCTCTTGGGTCGAGAAGACCGCAGGCAGCGCCGTGACGGGGAACCAGTTCACAAACTGCCACAAAATCAGTCACAGACTTGAGTTCTGGTAGCTTAAATGCATCTGTTCATGAGCCTCAAAAGCTCTGGAAAGAAGTTATGTTAATAGTATTAGTAAACATTAAATATTATTTAGTAAAATACCAAAAGGTCAATAGGTTTGAAAAATGACCTATTGACCCTCTACAAGTTGCTTTTAATGTGAATGGAGTGGGATCACTGACGACAATGCCAACCAAAACCGTTTTTAGAAAAGTATCAGGCCCATCTACCTGTCTCCGTGAGCGGAGTTTTTATATCCATCCAGAACAGCAATCAGCCTTCTCATGGTTTTCATAATCCTGTTGGCAAGAAATAGGACAGTAGCTCTTAGGTGGAATATATTTGGTGTTCATGTACAATTTATGTAATAGTTCTATTAATAAGAAAGGAGCTTTTCCTCACATAAACTTTCTGGTCTCCTTCCCTAAGTAACTATATATTTAACATTTTCTTTTTGAAAACGCGTTCTAATTACAGTGGAGTTTGAAAGTGGAATCCTTACCCCGGTTTGCAGGTCTGGTTAGGACTTAGGAGAGCAGTGGCGATACAGCACTCTATTTTGCGAAAATAGCATTTTGTACTGAATTTTTAGTTCGTTCAGAAATTCTCTTACCGGTGT
>NW_021869592.1:0-820 GCF_006229205.1 Suricata suricatta | reverse complement strand
GCCCCACCACGTCCTGGGGCCTGGAACCCTTGGGAGATGCAGTAGGTGCTTAAGAAATATCTACTGTGTGTTCACGGACAGATGAACACGGGAAAGGGGCGCCAGCGGAGGTCACCTGCCAAGGTCGCCCACAAACCAGTGCACAATGAAGCCAGCTGCTCTTTTCTTGCCCCAGGCCGCTTCCTCGAGGGACTTGGGTCATCAGCAAAGGGTCACCCATGTGTCCCACCGGACTCTGCCGCTTGTCCTTCTCTTAGCATCTCAGCTTAGAATCTCCTGCCTCAGTGGGAATATGCATCTCTGCTGTATACGTTTTCTATGTTCCTGTATGTTTTTTAATTTTTTTTAATTTCTCAGTTTATTTATTTAGAGAGAGAGAGAGCACAAGCATGAGTGGGGAGTAGGAGTAGAGAGAGGGAGAGACAGAGAGAATCCCAAGCAGGCTCCGTGCTGTCAGCACAGAGCCCGAAACGGGGCTCAAACCCACAAGCCGTGAGATCATGACCTGAGCCGAAGCCGGATGCTTAATGGACTGACCCTGACACTTAACAGACCGAGCCACCCAGGCACCCCATGTCTTCCTATATATTTAAATGTTCATATAATAAAATGATTTGGGGGGGGCACCTGAGTGGCTCAGTCGGTGAGTGTCTGACTTGGGCTCAGGTCATGATCTCACAGTTCACAATTCAAGCCCCGCGTCAGGCTCTCTGCTGTCAGCACAGGGCCTACCTCGGATCCTCTGTCCCCCTCTCTGTCTGCCTCTCCCCAGCTTGCGCTCTCTCAAAAACAGATAAAATACATGTTTACAAAATTAAAA
>NW_021869591.1:0-820 GCF_006229205.1 Suricata suricatta | reverse complement strand
GAGGACAGGAGGACCCGCTCCCTCCCTTGGCTGCAGGAACCCGGACCAGCAGTCTTCTCCTGCCCGTAGAGCGCCTGCCTCAGGCCTTCGGACGTGGCCCCCAGCCCGTGGACTTCACCACCAGCTCTGGCCCCGCTGGGTCTTCAGTTTGCCCGCCACAGATGGTGGGCTGCTCAGATGCTCTCATAATTCTTCTCTCTCTAGAGATTTCTGTCTGTCTGTCCAACTGTCCTACTCGCTCTGGCTCTCCGAGAACCCTGATGCGGCTGCCTTATCACTTAAAAAAAAATGTTTATTTTGAAAGTAATTCTAGATTTACACCAGAGTTTCAAAGATAGCGTGCTTCCTCTCTCGGTCTCATCTTCCACCACTGCATCCACCACAGCTGGGCATTAACAGGGTGTAGACCGCTAGCCACCCACAGAGCGAAGCCGATGGCGCCAGGTTCTACTCCTGTCCTTGTCCTGGACCACGCAGGAAGCGCTTTGCCCCCAGCGGGTCACCGTGTGGCTTCACGACCCCCCTTCCGGTGGGGGTCCTGGGATGACCACCCTTGTGGGGGCCTCCAGCACCTCCTGCTCCTTAGATCCTGCTCTGTGTACATAACACCCTGGGTCACGTTCACAAAGCTGCTTCTCAACTTCTGATTCTTGCCTGAGGACATGGGGTGTGGCCATTTTCTAAAGATTCAGGGTACGCTCAATTTCTCTTACCCGAAGAGCTCATCCCTGCGTCCTCTGACTGTCGGCAGCGATAGCCTGAACTGATCCACGCTGTTCCGGTGCCCTCTGGCCTCAGCTTTCCACGAGTCTGTGACGTC
>NW_021869590.1:0-820 GCF_006229205.1 Suricata suricatta | reverse complement strand
TAAAGGTATAATGCTAAGTGAAGGAAGTCAAAGAAAGACAAATATGACATAAATTGACTTGTATAGGGAACCTAAAACAACAAACAAAAGCAGAAACAGATCCCTAAGTACAGAGAAACTGATAGTTTTCAAAGGGATGGGGGAACAGGCAAAAGGACAGTGGGAAATACTGGCTTCTATCTATGGAATGACTGCCGCTGACATGAAATGTACACCACCAGCAGTACAGCCAATGGTATTACAGTAACATTGTCTGGTGACGGATGGTAACTACCCCTGTGGTGAGCACAGCACAACACACAGGCTTGGTGGATCGCTATGTTGTACACGTGAAACTAAGGTAACACTGTGTGCCAACTATGCTTCAATAAATAAAAGTAAAAGAAAAAATATAAAAAGAGTATCTTTAAAAACCTGGCATGACAAGCAGAATTATATACCCAGTGAAGATTTCTTCCAAAAAATTAAAGTGAAAATAAAAACAATTTTAGGAAAATGTGGGAAAATATGTGATTAATAGCACTACAAGAGATACTGAAGTACATTCAGCTGAAGGGCAATGATTCCAGATAGAAGCCTGGGGTCTTCAGAGATAAACATTACCTGAAATTTTAGATATATGTATGTAAGAGTGATGCTTGCCTGAAACACTAATAATAATAGTGGCATGTAGTTTACAACATGTAGAGATAGAATGCAGACAACAATAAACCAAAGGCAGTAATATTGGATAAATGCAATATTACTGTTATAAAGTCCTTATGTGTTTTGTGGTTGAATATTACATGAAGATTACTCTAATAAACAAAAGTTGCATTTG
>NW_021869589.1:0-820 GCF_006229205.1 Suricata suricatta | reverse complement strand
AGTTAAAGCTAATTTAATATTGTTTTAATTTAAAATGGACAGGTCTTCAGAAGTATCAGCATTACATATTAAATTTTTATTCTGTCTATGCTTACTGAAAGTCAAATAGGTTCATGTTATCTCCATTGAAAAATTCATCAGAAAAGGAAAAAAAACTTGGACTTTGTATAATGCCTTATGAAGCTTTATGGGTAATCTAGGAATAAATAAATACATATAATTTTAATACATATAATTAAGACTACTGGAAATAATAAGGAAAACAACTCTGTATGAAGGGAAATGAGACTGGGTATTTAAGAAGGGAAAACTCAGAACAAACTCTGAGTGTAAATAAGACAGCTGTAGAAGGTTTATGAGAAGGGAATCGTTGGGACGGAATTTTATATGTGGTTCAGACTGACTAAGATTATGGAGATTAGTACGTAAAGTAGTTTATTAAGGAAGAGAAGGAAGCATAAGACAGCAAGATTAGGAAGAAGTTGAGTAGTGATACCATATCAACAGAAGCCTTAACTAATTCTCTGAGGAGTTCCAAAAGTTGAATTACCCTTCAGAACTATTCTAAATAAGGGCAAAAGGGCTGAACTTTTATGACAGTCATAGGATATGACCACCTGGGCAGAGGGCATGCCCTTGGCAAGGCAGCTGTTTTCAGTCAAGGGCTCCCTGATGGCCTCTGAGAGCTGAGGACTCTTGGCAACCTTCCTACAGCTGAGAGTCCTTCTTTCTTGATAGAGATTCTAGTCAGCACATCACGGCATCCAGCACAAGAACTCAGATCCAAGCAGTGCCCTGGATGTCCTTGTCCCAGTAAGTA
>NW_021869588.1:0-820 GCF_006229205.1 Suricata suricatta | reverse complement strand
ACTCTCCGTCTCATGTATATGTAAAATCTCTAAAACCAACAGAGATCAGATTTGTGGTTGTCCAAGGAGCAGAGTGGGGTGTGGGGATTAGGTAGGGTGGTCACACTTCCAGGTACAAGACAAATAGACCCTCGGAATGTAATATACAACATGATTACTAGAGTCAATAACACCGTATACAGGGAAACTGCTAAGACATGTGATCTTAAAAGTTCTGATCTCCAGGAAAACATTTTGTAACTATTACACATATGCTGCTAATCAGTTCGCAATACATACATATATCATTATGTTGTACACCTTAAACTTATGCAATGTTATATGTTAACTATATCTCAATAAAACCAACAAAGAGTGGGGGAGGGAAAGATCTCCCTGGACCTTCGGTGCTGGGACCCAGGAGAGGGAAGAAGCAAGGCAGTGGTCTCCTTACCTGACCATACTCGTTCAGTGCTACTGGTGTGTCTGGGAAATCGCTGGCTCCCTGGGCTCTTGTGATGCCCGCTGCCCATGTTGCAATGAGTGGATACCACATGGGGTTGAGGGGAGCTTTTCCAGGTCCCTGTCCAGTGAGATGATTTCTCCGCAAGGAGCAGCCATGACTCCTTTGGCACCAACAGCAACTGGAGCTCAAAGCACTAGTCCATGTCAGACATCCCATCCTATGGTCCAGGGGCCATGTGGGTGAGCCCCACCTGCAGCTCCTTCCCAGAGCCTGACCTCCCTGCTTCTTGGTGCAGAGCTA
Source organism: Suricata suricatta (assembly GCF_006229205.1). Taxonomy (NCBI): domain Eukaryota; kingdom Metazoa; phylum Chordata; class Mammalia; order Carnivora; family Herpestidae; genus Suricata; species Suricata suricatta. The sequence goes on along the minus strand of NW_021869588.1, from coordinate 75 downwards.
CCGGCACTGCTGGGGTCCTCGTCTGCACCCTCCAGCTGCAGTGGAGAATGGGGCTTATTAACCTTCAAAATAAAA
>NW_021869587.1:0-820 GCF_006229205.1 Suricata suricatta | reverse complement strand
TTTTTTTTTATCAATGCTGGGACATTAAAAATAAAGCCCTGGCTGCACATGCTATTTTTGTAAGTTCCTATCAAAAATCCATCCTGCAGCAGCCTAGTGTGCTTTCAGAGTCAGGTCATTATTGCAGCCGGCTTACGTGGTCTCCTGCTCCTCCACCTCTCACCCTGAGGCTTAGTTCTCCATGTCCACCCCTGCTACTGGCCTGCATTTGTATATTTATTATACAAGTAAAGAAGGAAAGGCATTTCAGGAGAAAAAGTAGCACAGGACTGTGTTGCAACTGAATGAGTCATATCTAACATTGGTGAGTCAAATAGACATTCATGGCTCAGAAATCATTCTTGGAAAGTAGCTGGTGGTGATGACATTGGCAGAGGTGGTGGTGGTGACAGTGGTGTAGCTGGTGGTAGGGGTGGTAGTGGAGATGGTTTACTGTTAGTGATGATGGTGATGATGATGATGATGATAGTGGTGGGGTGGTGATGGTGGTGTTGGTAATAATGAGAGTGATGGTGGTGGAGGCAGGGGCCTAGCAGTGGCTTACAAACATCAGGTACTAGGAGATGTATTTGGTACGACACTTTTTTTTGCTTCTATGCTATGCTCATTTCACAAGTATTCTCTTCTCCTGTTAATATTTTCCTGTGTCTAAATAAACAACTAATTTCACCAAAGGACATCTTTATTGTATATACTGTATACATATAGGAGATTCTTCAAAGTCAACAAAATTAATTTTCAGTTATTTGTTTGGTATACCTTCAGTACCCTTGAGAAATGAGACTTGTAAAAAGGAAATCAAGCCTATACATTTAGTAGA
>NW_021869586.1:0-820 GCF_006229205.1 Suricata suricatta | reverse complement strand
TAAGTTGGAAGGGAGGGGCATTTCCATCCTGAATACCTAGTCTTGTCTACCTAATATTGGATGCTTCCATCCTGATATTCTCTATTCCTATACTTTTGTCCCATTCTGAGGGCGTTTGCTCTGTTTACCTAATCTTGTTCACCTAATCTTGGATGCCTTCATCTTGTGGCTTTCTATTACTTTATGCCTTGTGAACCCATCCGTTCAAGCTCAGGGAATTTCTAAGTTTATTCCCCACACTGTGAGTCTTGGACTGTGAAAAAGACCATGTCCACTGTAGAAATTTTAAAAGTCCAAGCATTGACTTTCTTGAGTTGTCTTGGAACTGAGAGGTGCGAGCTGGATTATGGCTCAGAGAGCCAATGAACACAACTTTTATGTCTGATTCAGAGCTACTATAAGGAAGTAGCATGTATAATGGAAAATCTACTCAGGTGATGGACAGTGGTGACAGTAATTGCAGAAGTAACATCCAATTTATAAGAGCAGCAGTAGCTATGGTATCAGTGTTGTTATCCTATGCCCAGTGCCATTAGCATGTCTCCCTGATAAACTTAAAACCCCTAGAGCTTTCCTTCAGTTTCCCCTAAACTGTGGCTGTATAATAAATGCATGTGTTAGCACTTGATATCTATTTCCCTAAGTGTTGTTCACTTGTATTGTCTGGTGCTTAGATTGGTTTTTTCAGATGAGTTTTACCTTGACTTCTTTATCATTTTAAAAATATTTTCTAAGTTTTAATTTCAAGATACCTATCAAAGTATTGCAATATTCTTTTAAAGAAATCATCTTATGCTTTAATAAGAAATAATCTTATTGT
>NW_021869585.1:0-820 GCF_006229205.1 Suricata suricatta | reverse complement strand
AAAAAAAAAAAAAAAGAGTACCTGCCCCACAGTGGAGTGGTGGGATATTGGCTATGAAGCACTTGGCTCAGTGTCTAGCACTCAATAACTGTGTAATAAATGTTCGCTATTGTAGCAAATACAGTAGTATTTTATTAGTGCTTATTGACAGATATTTCCATCATAAGCTAATTTCTTGTGGAGAGAAAATATAAACTTCGTGGGAAACACCAATTTCTGTAATGTCAGGAGGATAATTTATAAAGTCCGTAAGGATAAAACAACCCACCAAGAGCTTTTCCTCCTTGCCATTTCCTTAGTATATGTCAAATCTTGAAAGCACCTAATTTCCAGATGTTGCTGTGAACATCCTCTCTCATTACTTCAGGCTATTACTTTCTTTTTTTAAGTTTATTTGTTTTGGGAAAGTGAGAGTGGGGGAGGGGTGGAAACAGAAAGAATTCCAAGGACGCTCTGTGCTGCCAGTGCAGAGTCCAAAGTGGGGCCTGAACCCACAGACCGCAAGATCATGACCTGAACTGAAACCAAGAGCCAAACGCCTAACTGACTGAGCCACCCAGGCAAGCTATTACTTTGTGTATGAGCAGATCCATTTGTATTTATCTATAGTTAGGCTTTGAATTTTGCTACATTATGTTCCCGAGATCTACTTTTAAAAGTCATTGTAGAGCTGATCATTCTCAAGCAATAGTTTGTAAATGAGTTTTATTTTCTTAGTCAAGGATTTTGCATTAGAAGGATCATAGAAGTGGCCATGTTTTTACCAACATTGCTCCAACATTTACAAAGATTTATATTCACTTAAAATAATGAAATAATA
>NW_021869584.1:0-820 GCF_006229205.1 Suricata suricatta | reverse complement strand
GTGAGTGGACCTCAAGGGCGTGATGCTATGTGAAAACTCAGCGAAAGATAAATGATTTCTCTTACATGTAGCGTCTTAGGGGGAAAAGTTAATTAAGACAAAAACCCACACTCAGATTCCCAAACTCTGAGAATAGACTGGTAGTTGCCAGAGGTGGGGTGTAGGGGTGGGAGACTGGGGTGAACCAGTTTTCATATTTTGTTTGTTTGTTTAAATAAATTGAGAGGGGGAAAAAGAGCTCTGTCCTCAAGAATCTGACGCTATATCTGGGAGACACAGATAACAAATTATAAGCAGAATGGTAAATAATTATATAATATGTCCGAAAGTGCCATAAGAATCTATAAACACAGCCAGAGAGATTAGGAGTTTGCCATTTTAAGTGTGGGAAGGCTTTACTGAGAAAATGACATTTAAACAGAGACGTGAAGGGGGTGAGGAAGTTGTCGGTGTGGCTATCTGGGGAAAGAACCTTCCGGAAGGACGGGGCGGCCAGTGCCGAAGCCCTCGGGGGACACTCATCTGACCAGGGGAAGAGCAGAGAGGCCTGTGTACCGGGAACTGGGCACGAACCGGGAAGGGGACAGGGCATGACACGGCGCCCCGGCCACGTGGGCCCTGGAGGATGCTCGCCGAGGGGTGGGAGGGGAAGGCAGGAGCTCTGGGAGGTGCCCGTCCCTGTACCAGGATGCTCTGAGGGCCATCACTGAAAACAGCCAAGACCAGAGGCAGGACGACCAGCGAGGGGACTCCTGCAGTCTTCCAGGCCGAGGAAGATGGTGGCACCCGCCAGGGGGCAATAATGTGGGCGGGAGGAAGT
>NW_021869583.1:0-820 GCF_006229205.1 Suricata suricatta | reverse complement strand
CCAAGGGTTCCAGTTTCCCCACATTTTCACCAACACCTGTTCTTTTCTTTTTTTTCTTTCCAATCTTTCCCCCTCATTTTTATTTTAGAGAGAGCATGAGCAGGGGAGAAGGGCAGAGGGAGAAAATCTTGAGCAGGCTCCACACTCAGTGCAAAGCCCAACATGGGGCTCGATCCTGCAACCCTCGGATCACGACCTGAGCTGAAATCAAGAGTTGGGTGCTTACCCAGCTGAGCCACTCAGGCTCTCCTTTTCTTTTTCCTTCCCTCAACAGCAGCCATCCTGAATATGAAGTGGCATCTGTGGTTTTGATTTGCATTTCCCTAATGATTAATGATGTTGAACATCTTTTCATGCTTGTTGGCCATTTGTATGTCTTCTTTGGAAAAGTGTGTATTCAAGACCCTTGTCTATTTTTAAATTGTGTTCTTATTGCGTTGTAGGAGTTCTTTATATATTCTGGATATATATGCATTTTCAGATGCATGATTTGCAGATGTTTTTCCCCATTTTGTGGGTTGCCTTTTTATTTTGTTATGACTTTTAATGCTTAAAAGTTTTTAATTTTTACGACATTCAGTTTATTTACTTTTTTTGCTGTTGTCTATGCTTTATTGACACTGGGCTTGGATTCACAAACTCAATGTTATCAGGATTTTTCCCCCTATGTTTGCAATGAAAAGTATTTTAGTTTTACGTCTTACATTCAGGTCTTTGGGCCATTTGGGGTTAACGTTTGTATATGATGTAAAGCAAGTCCAGCTTTATTGTCTTGCATGTGGATGTCCAATTGTCTCAGCACCATTTGTTGGAAGCCTGC
>NW_021869582.1:0-1665 GCF_006229205.1 Suricata suricatta | reverse complement strand
ACGTGAGATCTGACCTGAGCCGAAGTCGGAGGCTTAACCAACTGAGCCGCCCAGGCGCCCCGCGTCTTCTTTTTATAGAGGTGGTGCTTTGATCTAGGCCTGAGGAGATCAACTAATCTGTGAATGTGCAGTAATAAGTTAAAACTTTTGAATGATCTCTGCCATTTTACTGAAGTACTCGTTTATTACATGTACTAAGTAAGATACCCCTCATTCTCATAGCTTATTTTTTACTTCCCAGGCTTCTTTTTGTTTGAGGAAGATTTATTGAAAAATGGAAGTTGGGGAAGAATGGATAGTATGGAGGACTTTGGAAGTCACCATTAAGATTTCCTTTGGCAGATAGTGTTCTCTCTCTTTATTCAGATACTTCATAACCTCTTCTCATCTCAAGGAAAGGACAAGACCCATATGCTTGGAGATGAAATCCATCTGGTGGCTGAGGGACTATCCCACAAAATCTCTGCCTTTCTCCTAAAGGCACAGCCTGACCTGGTGACTTTAACATGACTTCTAACAGGGCAGATATGGTGACCTGATCCCACGGAATTTAGGAATTTGTCTCTGCAGATGCCTGCACTTTAGCCCTGAGGAGTAATTTGGCTCAGCATAGGAGTCTCCACCAACACTTAATTCCTGGGGATATCAGTCAATAGCTCTGGTGATAATTTTTACTTTGAGAAATGTGGCCTGGATGAGTATTTGCATTTTCCCCAGGAAGTAATTTAGGACGTTTTTGTACACCCAACCAGACTTCACTGCATATTTTTCAATTGAGGCAAAATTCACAAAGAATAACATTAACAATTTTTACAGGTACAATCCAGTGTAAGCTTTTTAAAATCTAAAGCCACAGGACCTCTTCAATTTACTCTGAAGTGTCAACACACAGGTTTCATTTTTAATGTGTGACGACTAGCATTTAAATGGTCTTTCCTCATCTTTGGAAAATGTCCAACTACTTGCTCCTTGGGCGGTTGGGAGATGTGACCTTGGCCTCCTCATTCTACTCCCAAGGACCTGAAATCTCCATCTCTGTCCTCACTATTCTGCAGTCTGGAACACTTCCTCAATATTGTGTTCCAGCTTCCTGATGAACTCTTCAGCCATGTCTTCCCCTTGATAGAATGAAAGCTCCAAAGGTATTCATTCAACTGGATTTTTCACCATGAGAATTTCTTTTTTTTTTAAGTTTATTGTCAAATTGGTTTCTTTCTTTTTTTTTTTTGCTTTTCTTTTTCTTTTTTTTTTAATATTTTATTGTCAAATTGTTTTCCATACAACATCCAGTGCTCTTCCCCACAAGTGCCCTCCTCCATCACCACCACCTCTTTTCCCCCCTCCCCCTTTCCCTTCAACCCTCAGTTCCTTTTCAGTATTCAATAGTCTCTCAAGTTTTGCGTCCCTCTCTCTCCCCAACTCTCTTTCCCTCTTCCCCCCCCCCCAGTCCTCCATTAGGTTTCTCCTGTTTTCCTGTTAGACCTATGAGTGCAAACATATGGTATTTGTCCTTCTCTGCCTGACTTATTTCGCTTAGCATGGCACCCTCAAGGTCCATCCACCTTCCTACAAATGGCCAGATTTCATTCTTTCTCATTGCCATGTAATACTCCATTGTGTGTGTGTGTGTGTGTGTGTGTGTGTGTGTGTATATATATATATATG
>NW_021869581.1:0-820 GCF_006229205.1 Suricata suricatta | reverse complement strand
GCTCCAAAAGTTTTGGAAACTTGCTCAAAGCCCCACAGTTATAAAGTTCCAGAGCTGAGAACCGAACCACAGACTCTTTGTTGCTATGTTCTACTTCAGTTTACTCTCAGCTGCCTTCCTGATGACTGGACCATGGGCTACACTGGGCAGGTGAAGGACATTGCCTGGCATGGCCAAGGCTCCTTCTGTAAGAAGCTGTGTGCCTTACGGCTGCTGACAGGGCCGCATTTCCCATCACACAACTCCATTCTGCCCTGTGCCTGCAGGCGGCTGCACCCGGGTTGGGCATCTGTCCTTGGGAAGCTGCCCTAAAGCCTGCCAGTGACAAATGATATGACCTGGGGCAAAAAGATAAATGTGGCCAAGTCGATTCCATCTTTCAGGAACACTTACTCAAGGGCAATAAAGGTTTTTAGGATGAGGAGAAAGGTCAGACAGGCCAGAATGGGCCACAGGTAAGCCAAGGTTATAAGGGAATAGCAGCTCAGAACAAGTGGCAGCAGTCAAGTGAAGAAAAGGTACATATCATGTGGGACTTGGGGAGAGAGGCTTAAACTAGAACCAGAAATGAGGTCCTTACAACCCTCCAGATCCAGGACCATCCTATGGCCCCAGGCTCACGAGGTCCAGATCTACTGTGGCCACTTGTATTTGATTCCTATGTGATTCCCTCTCCTAAGTTCTCTTCCTTGAGCTATCTGCAGAGTGCTCTTACCTGCAACTAAATGAATTCAATGAGGGCTGGCAAGGCTGCTTTAAAATTTAAAACACAAACGTGTGTAATGAAGTTCCAAGAATCATAAGGGTTTTCTAAAACAGA
>NW_021869580.1:0-820 GCF_006229205.1 Suricata suricatta | reverse complement strand
CTTGTAGAAAACAACTGTCTGCTGCTTTGAAAAAGTAATGATTCCTCATTTTTGCTGCCTCACAGTAAATGGAATTAGGATCAGCACTTAACAATGGCTAAAACCAATGAATGGTCCTGAGTCAGGTTGCCCTGAGTTCACTCAGGCAATCTTGAGGGGACTGGGAAATCTTAATACTTTGCATTTTAGAGCTCTGACAATAGAGACTTATTTTTCAGTCTGATATTATGGTGAAATAGCCTGCTATGATAGGTTATGGTAAGATGCTTATCTTGGTTCTCTGAACCTTCATTTTGTCTTCCTCTTTTGTCTAGAAATTGAAAAACTATCAGACACTTCCAGACTTAGTTGCAGCTAGTGGTCCAGATACAAATCAGGTACTGCCCATTAGAGGCACTCAGACACAGTGGAAAGGCAGAAGAGAAGACTGTTTTCCTGACAAGCACACTCTGGCTGATATTCGGTGGGGACTCACCTCAGACTTCCCCTTTCTAGCCTCTAGCTTTGTGCATGTGAACCTCTTAGGGTTGCGACAACAGCAGTAAAGGCGGGAGCTTCAAAACCCCGAATAGCAGCTCAGTGGTGCGACTTTGACGTGGTAGTGGCCACTTGATCATGTACCTGTATGTCTAGAACAGTACTGATTTTTACTCATAATACTAGTGTAATCAATAGAGCCCCTTTCATTCTAAAAATTTCTCCTAGTTTAGGAGTTAGTAACCCTACTTCCAATTCTCCAATTCTTCCAATAAGATTTTGTAAACACTTCACTACCTATATTTAAACTTCTTTTTCTTAACTGTTTATTTATTTTGAGAGA
>NW_021869579.1:0-820 GCF_006229205.1 Suricata suricatta | reverse complement strand
TCTGACCTCCGCCACACTTCCAACTCCATTTTTATCTGTTTTCATGTGGGGGGCTTTTCCCACAAGATTTCACTTTAAAAACAAGCAGAAGGCTCAGTTGTTTTAAAAATAATAAGAGTGGTGAAAACAAGAGGTTCTCTGTGGCTCCAAGTAGCCAGATGAATGCTAGCTTTGCGAAGGATCATTCTAACTGCCATGTCGAGGATAGACCACAGGGAGGATGGAAACAGGCACAAAGTAACTAGCCCAGGCTGTTGCCATAATCCGGTAGGAAATGGTGGTGGCCTGGCCCCAGGCGTTAACCATGGGGGTGTTGAGAAGCGGTCAGATGCATAAGTTTTGAAGGTGGGGCGAGCAGGATGCGCTGTTGGATTGAACATGGCACGGGAGAGAAAGAACAGGAGTGACGTAAGCAGCCAGGGGGTGGGGTCGCGACCCTCGGAGTTGGGGAAAACCGCTGGGGAGCGAGTTGGAGTTTGGGGGCCTGGTAAATTCCATGCGATGACTGGGCACCAAGGGGAGAAAATGCCAGGTGAGTAGCCCCACACCCAGATCTGGAGTTTAGGCCAGAGGTGAGGCAGCAGCAGCATAGATAACGTTTAAGCCAGGAGCTCCCCTTGGGAGTGAGGATAAATGGAGGAGGGAAAGCACTGGAGAACAGAAGTGTGCGAGGCCTCTCCACGCCAGCTGCAGACATAAGAGCGCGTTTCCCTAAACCATTGTCCAGACTAGGTGTTATTTTATTGCAGCTTTTAGCTCCAAATTTGATTTGTTTTTAAAATTTACTGTTCCTTAATTACTAGTGAGATAAAACATTTTT
>NW_021869578.1:0-820 GCF_006229205.1 Suricata suricatta | reverse complement strand
AAGAGTCAGACACTTAACCGACTAAGCCACCCAGGTGCCCTGTGATGATTATGTTAAGTTTTTAGACACCCAAACCCTGTGAAGTGTGTCTGTGATCATAACAGCACCCAGGCACTCTGCGAAATGTTGAACACCATTCTCTTTGCAGTCTATGCATCTTTGTATTTTAATCATCATTTTTGGTAAAGTGGAAACTTGGACAGGCGTAAGGAAAACGTGCCCGATGTCCTGTGGCTGGTGAGAGCCAGGGCCGGGGTTCAGGCTCCTGACCGATTCTGCTTCCACTTTTTCCATCTGTTTCCTGGCCATTTTCCAAGATGATGACATTCTGTGAGAGTGGTTTTCTCTTGGCGCCTGTGTTCTCCTCACTTTGTGCGAGAGCGTCTCTGTGTCTCTGAATGTGCATTTGGGGTCTGTTCTCGCTCTCGCCGTGGGTGTTTATCAGAGCTATTTGCCATGTCTTTTTTCCTGCATTTCACAGCTTCACATCCCATTTCGCTGCGTTTCACTGCAGGGACTGTTCAGAATGTAGGACAAGACCATAGGTTTTGCCATGTGACACATTTCTGGAGCAGATGTTATGGTTCCTGTTGTTCTAATCCAATTTATATTTAAAACTAAGTTTTAGGGGCGCCTGGGTGGCTCAGACGGTTGAGCGTCTGACTTTGGCTCAAGTCATGATCTCACACGGTTCATGGGGTCAAGCCCCACTCGGGCTCTGTGCTGAAGCTGGGAGCCTGGAGCCTGCTTCCGATTCTTGTCTCCCTCTCTCTGCCCCTTCCCTGCTCATGCTGTCTCTCTCTGTCTTTCAAAAATAAAT
>NW_021869577.1:0-820 GCF_006229205.1 Suricata suricatta | reverse complement strand
ATAGATAGATAGATAGATAGAGACATAGATATATCAGAAACATCAAATATATAAAGCAAATATTAACAGACCTAAAGAGAGAAATTGACAGCAATTCAGTAATAGTAAGGGACTTTAAGACCCTACTGACATCAGTGGATAGATCATCCAGATAAAAAATAGAAACATTAGCCCTAAATTACATATTATATCAGATGGACTTCATAGATATATAAAGGATATTCTATCCAAAAGCAAAATATACATTCTTCTCCACAGCATGTGGGACATTCTTCAGGATAGAGCATTATGTTAGGTCACAAAACAACTGCCAATAAATTCAACATTGAAAACATATTAAGCACCTATCATTTCCAACCATGATAGTATGAAACTAGAAATCAATTACAAAAAGAAAACTGAAAAAAATGCAAACAAATGGAGATTAAACATGTTACTGACTGAACAACTACTAGGTCATAGAAGAAATCAAATAAAAAAATAAAAAATACTAAAGACAAATGAAAAAAGAACCACAACACAAATACAGCAAAAATACAAATACAATACAAATACAATAAAGTCTATGGGATGCAGCAAAAAGTATCCTGAAAAGGAAGTTCATAGCAATACAGGCCTATCTCAGGATATAGGAGAAATCTCAAACAACTTAACATTATATCTAAAGGAATTAGAAAAAGAAGAACAAGTGAAGCCCAATTGTAGTAGAAGGAAATAATGAAGATCAAAGTGAAAATAAAGAAAATATATACTAAAAAGACAATAGAAAAGATCAATGAAACTAAGAGCAGATTCTCTGAAGAGATAAACAAAATAGACA
>NW_021869576.1:0-820 GCF_006229205.1 Suricata suricatta | reverse complement strand
GACTCGTGTTCTTACATTCCCCCCTCTGTCTTGTAACTGACCCAATCCTGGGTCAGCTGAGTTATCATTGTACCCCTAAAGCCTGGTATAGCCCTCCTTGGTGTAAGGGGAATTTCTTACCCTGTAAAGGGCATAGGGAAGGAGAGTTTACCCAGTTTCCACCAGTCTCCATGGTTAATTTGGTAAGGGCCTCTTTTAGAATTTCTAATATCTGGTGCTGTCTGGTTTACCAAAGTAAGGATGACAGCCAATTTGTTTTCTCATTTCTTAGAATCCTTGGGCGTATAGGTGCAGTACGCCTCCATGGTTCTTTCTACATTACTAACCTTAGCCAAATTGGTGGGCCATCTAGTGGCCCCTTGAGACCCCCCTTTAGAGTCTGGTGGTAGAGGCGTAGGCTCCCCTTACCTTTTGCTGTGTTGAAATCCCATGCCCAGATCAGAGGCAATTAATACCAATAGAACATCCTATGAGGAACTTTTGCTGTTTCCCCAGTTTTCTGGGGCAACATTTGCCAGTCCGGTAGCAAAGAGACAAGACAGTTTATTTTACTGGACCGATGATTCCTCAGGCTTCTGCCGTGCTGGACCGGCCAGCTTCCGGGGTGTGGCTGGAGCAGGGCTGGAGATCTCATCTCAGGAGTCAGAGTCTTTGAGGGTCACTTTAAGCTGATCGACTGGATCTGGGTCATCTCACCAGGTTGAGGGTTCTTCTGAGTCAGCCTACTTAACTCCAGAGTGATTCCTGAAACTTTAATAGGGGCTGAACTTTTTGTTTAGTTGCATATCTGTGAAGTCTACCTTTAAGTCTTTTGGAAAGG
>NW_021869575.1:0-820 GCF_006229205.1 Suricata suricatta | reverse complement strand
AAATGCACTCTTCATGACATTATGAAAAGGGACAAATATTCGTCTCATCTCTAAATCTTCTTATGCTTTATTATGTATATTTCCATTTATCCAATCAGTCTTTTCAATAAACATTAATTGAGAAACATATTTAGGGGTGCCTGGGTGGCTCAGTCAGTTAAATGTCTGACTTCGGCTCAGGTCATGATCTCAAGGTTTGAGTTCGAGCCCTGCATGGGGCTCTGTGCTGACAGCTCAGAGCCTGGAGCCTGCTTCAGATTCTGTGTTTCCCTCTCTCTCTCTGCTCTTCCTCCGCTCATGCTCTATCTCTCTTTCCTTCAAAAATAAATAAACATTACAAAAAAATTAAAAAAAAACTTTTTTCTAATGTTTTATTTATTTTTGAGAGCGAGAGAGCGAGAGAGAGAGAGAGAGAGAGACAGCGTGAGCAGGAGAGGGTCAGAGAGAGAGGGAGATACAGAGTCTGAAGCAGGCTCTAGGCTCTGAGCAGCACAGAGCCTGACACGGGGCTCAAACCCACGGACTATGAGATTATGACCTGAGCTGAAGCCAGTCGCTCAACCGACTGAGCCACCCAGGCTCCCCACAAAATTTTTTTAAAATAAGGAACACATTTAGTCGTTAATCTTGGGGCTTGGGAAATACATAGAGACAGGCAAAATCTTTGACTTGAAGGCACTATAGTTGTTCAGTGAGATTAAGAGACACATTAACAGACAGCCCAGAGTCATGAGTGCTAAGATACAGTGATACATGCTGCTTAATGTGAGCATAAGTATGGCAGAAAATGATGGTGATGATGATATCATTCACATCTGTA
>NW_021869574.1:0-820 GCF_006229205.1 Suricata suricatta | reverse complement strand
GGCGTTTCGGCCCTGGCGCAGCGAACTGGCTGGGGGCCGTCCTGGGGAGGGCCGTCCACCGCACTCAGTCTCCCCCGTCAGGGCTGCGGCCTTCCCGGATCTCACGGCCGCACTCCAGAATTCATGTTTAACCAGCTACGTGGGCATGCTGTGGTCCAGTTGGGTGGACGCATAAAATTAACCCTCACGGTATCTGTGTTTGTGTATGAACAGCCCAGCCCTGGAAAGGTACACTCGAAATGGATAATGGTGTTTGCCTCTGGGGAGAGCGCCCAGGGTCAGGGGTGCTGGGGTCACGGTGAGAGAGAGACTTACTTTTGCACTGGATACCCTGTTGTCCTGTTCACATGTGTTGTTGTGGGTTGTTTTTTTTTTTAACATGTGTACATAGTACCGCATTAAAAGTTAGAATAATCGCGGGCACACAGGCTCCGCTCCATGGGAGGCAGACGGTGAGGGGCATGTCGTGTGCGGGAGGCATTCGGGGAGTGCCATCTAGGAGACAAGTGGGAGCGGGCAGAGGCGGAAGGGCCGGGCAGCCGACCTCCTAACGAGCTCCGGAGCCCAGGCCATCGGGCCAAGTGGCAAGAACCACCACACCTGCCTCTGCTGGTCCCTGGGTGGGGGCTGGGGTGGGAAGGGCATGAACCTAGTCCAGGGAACTGGTGCAGGGAAGCCCTGCGTGGTGGCGGCCAAAGCACGTCCTTCCCCAAAAACTGGGGTGTAGGTGACACGTCTGCACGTCCCCCACAGGAACAGTATATGCACATTAGAACATGGAAGAACAGTTATGATGTATTCAGAGGGGGGAAAAGGACAC
>NW_021869573.1:0-820 GCF_006229205.1 Suricata suricatta | reverse complement strand
TGTCACGAGTTAAAAGCTGCCATTTGGTTCTTTGTTATAAATAGTTGTTAGATAGAACAGATGTATTTAGATCCTTTTACGTACTACGACGTGAGCTTAACATCTCATTGGGTTTGTTTGACTTAATTTTTATAAACATCTTGTCTCCAAGGAAGTACATTTATGAACCCTATTTTACATTGTAGAAATGGTACTTGTCAGTGTCTAGTCATCTGCCCATATTTAATATCTAAGTATGTGGTGGCTCTTGGTTCTGTCAGGATCCTCCTGGTTCTCAAACTCTGGGGGCAGTGGTTCTCAGCCAGAAATGAACTTTCCCTTGAGGATGTCTGGCAAAGTCTGAAGGGGGTGCTGCTAAACACCTACACCTGAAAGGAAAGTATCCCCCAAACTGCTGTTATCTTGCCTCAAATGTCAACCATAAAAGGTGAGAAGCCCATCCAGACCAGCATTTCTCCAACTTCAATATGCCTGTCATTTCACACAGATCCCATTACAAATGCAAAATCTTATCACAGGCCTGGGTGGCCCAGAGATGCTGCATTTCTAGCAAGCTCCTCAGTGATGCTGATGGGAGGTCATAGAATGTGGACCACTCTTTGACTAGCAAGGCTGTGATCATATGTTAGAGTTAGGTTTAGGTAGTTTTAAGTCTTCTGCAACCAAATATTGTCCTTGCATGCCTGTCATTTTGAAGGCATAGTGTATTTGCTCATTCTTCAGGCTGCGTCAGTTCTCTGTTTATTGCTTTTGTAAGTGACCAAAATAATACACTTATGAAAAAGAATTTGTAGTGGACAGAATAAGGTCCTCCCAAATA
>NW_021869572.1:0-820 GCF_006229205.1 Suricata suricatta | reverse complement strand
AACAGGAATAATATTAGGAAAAAATGAGAAAAATGAGTTCCTAAAGATAGGTTGTAAGAGTCCATCTTGTATAGGGGTAAGAGAAAGTTAAACAGTGGTCTTCCTGGTGGATCGTATGAGTAATTAAGTGCCGTATCAATATTGATTCAGGTAGACGGCAAAATACAGTCACCGCACATTGACTAAAACATTCCAGATTTAATAAGATATTTAACATCAATAGGATCAAATATCCAAGACACCATTAACGTCCAGAAACACAATGTCTGTTCCCTGAAATACTACAGAATAAAGATGCTTCATAAATTATGGAAGATAAATTATAAATCCAAGTATAACCAAACACCTTTTTACATTGAGTGGGGTTTTTTTCCCTTATGCCTCATATTTTTTGAGAATCATGAAATAAAACTTTGGAATGTTTATTGACTAGAAAAACAGAAAATATCCCATTAGTGTATCAGTGGATAAGTGAAGTAAGGAAAAAACTGTAATTGTTGAATTGGCAGATATTTAGGGAATGATATCGGTGGGGTGTTGGGGGAGGAGGACAGACTGATTCCAACAGGTTGAGGTGTGAACACAAGAAAAAGCAAAAACAATAAGAGGTATCTCTTTTTCCAAGTGGCTTGGCTCTAAGGAGAACAAATGTAAAGTAAGAAGTGAAGTATGACATCAATGGAGTGGAAGATGTTTTTCATGGTAGAAAAGCCTGGAGCACACTTCTATGCCCAGGGAACGGCCCATTAGAAAACAGAAGCCATCATTATGAGGGTAAAGTTAGAGGCATTAGCTCTACTTAGGCAGAAAGCACAATGCA
>NW_021869571.1:0-1666 GCF_006229205.1 Suricata suricatta | reverse complement strand
TGATTGTGAACTGAGGGAGATAAAACAGGTGGCATGGGCCCGGGATTGGGGGGTGGTGAGGATCCACTTCTGCGGAGAGACAAAGGGAAGAGAAAGAGCAGCTGGGAAACACAGGACTGTATCTGGAGAAGAGAAAATCCTCAGACCAGGGCAGAGAGGGATCCAGCCTCTAACTGTAGGGCTTTCTTCAGACAAGGGCTGGCCGCCCTGTTCACACACCTGGGGAGGAGGGGAGCCATCTCAGGGTGTGGTGGTAGGTCAGGACACAGTCTGCAGCAGGAGAAACTGGTCCCCTCCTTTGAAGTGCTGCAGCACAGGACAGAACCATCTGGGACCATATATTGGGGAGCATGGGGAGGCGCTTCCCCAGTGCCAGGGCACATGGAGTGGGAATTTAGGTACCAACCAAGCAGTGGGGCACGGGAGTCAGTGGACCAAGAAAGACTTCCCAGTCTGTGCCAGAGGCACAGTGAGGATGGATCCAAAGGAGTGATTTGGGACACTTGGTCCACAGAGAAGGGACTGGAGAAGGGGCCATTTTTCTCCCCACAACTACCAACGCAGGCCTCAGGGGTTGGTTCCACGGTGGAGGCAGGACCACCTAGACCCAACCACACCCCTCTGCACCAGGGAATTACTGGAGTTGGATAGATGGTGTGCAACCAGACGACCCCCTTCTCTGGACCAGCACAGTGGTGTTGCCCGGATTAGTTCTAGGACAATTCTTGTTATTTAGATATATTCTCCCTTTTCTCCTTATCTCTTCCCCCTTCTAGGCTGGTTACTCTGGTTATTGGTTTGCTTAAACAGACATATTTAATCCATTCTCTTGATGCATGTTCTGCACCTCCTTCTTTCCTTTCTCTCCCTCTGGAATAATCAGGCCATATTGTTTCTCTGGGTAACTCTATCTTCGTTTCTTATTCCTCACCTCCTTCCTGATTCTCCTTTCTCTCTCTCTGGATTAAATCTTTAAGTCTTCCTGCCTGATCAATGTTCATTTCTTCTTTTTCCCAGCCCCTGTCATTTCTCTCTTTGTATATGCTCTTCCATCAACACTGCCTCCACCTTATTCTTTATTTGTAGCTGATGTTTCTGTTTTTTTTTACTTTTAGATTGTTCTTTCTTTTTGTTTGTTTGCTTGTTTGTTTTATTTGTGTATTTACAGGTTTTGTTTCCTGTTTGTTTGTCTGTTTGTTTTCCTTTCCAGGGCCACTTGAAGGAACAAATCAAAGCACACCTGGTAGAGGGTCCAAAACATCACTATGAGTAGGGAAATAAAATAACCAAGGTCACAACAGAGAGCAAGTAACACTCTCCTAAAAACACCTTCCGAAGGGCCAAGCTATGGACAGTGTATGACACTCCCCCTTTAATATAGCAGTGCTGGCAGCTGCAGAGCCCATGACAAGCTTTTAAAACTCACAGGGGACAGAAAACTAGCCAAAGTGGTGAAATGGAATAATTCTCCTCAAAGGAAATTCCAGGAAGAAGTGACAGCTAGAGAATTGATCAAAACAGACATAAGCAACGTAACTGAACAAGAATTTAGAATAATAGTCATAAAATTAATCACTGGGCTTGAAAAAAGCATAGAAGACAGCAGAGACTCTGTTGCTCCAGAGATCAAGGATCCTAAAAATAGTCATGATGAATTAAAAAATGA
>NW_021869570.1:0-820 GCF_006229205.1 Suricata suricatta | reverse complement strand
GGGGGGGGGGGGGGTGAAGGGCAGTGTTTTTTAAGAAGCCATGATACAGGACTGAGCCCCACAGACAAGATGAACAGAGGAACCATGGGGTAGAGGGGCTTGTGTGTGATCGCTCTGCTCCCCCCAGTAGTTACTGCTAGGTTAGAAGCAGGGGCTGTAACTGCCAGGAAGACATTCCCAGGCAAGAAGGAAAGAGAGCATCCTGATCCCCACAAGGAATCACCTCTTCTTCCTCTGATCTCCCCGTAACACAGCTCCTCTCTGGGGCCACTGAGGGCTTCTGCTTTGTATTAGCATTGTCCAGGCACACAGCCATCCTCCCTATTAGCCTCCAGGCCCCAGAAAAGCTGCGCCTGATCAACTCCTGCACCTCCAGCATGGAATCCAGCAAGTACTCTGCCAATGTTTGTGGTAGAAATAAACGTGTCTGTACTTCAACCAGGCAACTATGGGAGGCAGGGCAGGACCGAGGCAAGCTCTCTCCCAGAGCTGCTCCTAAACCACCACTGGCCAGCAGCGAGTACTGAGCCTCCATTGTGTGCCAGGCTCTGAGCTGGGCCTGTGATACGGAGATGACACCTGCAAGACACCTGCCCTTGGGGAAGAAACAGATCCCCACGTCTGTGGCAACTGTGGCAACTGAGAAATGCATGAGACTAGGGGATGCTAAAAAGGGGCAACTAAGTCTGCCTGGGTCATCTGGGGTCCAGGAACAGGTGTGTGGGACGGTGTCTGAGTGGAGTTGGTAGGAGGTAGCCCAGGTGAGGGCAGAGACTATCACGCAGAAGGAGCCAAGCTTGTGAAGTCACATTAGGAGAAC
>NW_021869569.1:0-820 GCF_006229205.1 Suricata suricatta | reverse complement strand
CACTTCCATGGTGATTTCGGACAGGCGGCTGGTCTCCGGCACTCCCCTGTCCCCAGACTGCAATGTGAACCCTACAGAACAGGCAAGCACCGAAGCCTGACCGCTGGGACCACAGGGGCGGGCAGCTGAGGAAGGGGGATGGCGCCAGGCACCTCCGGCCCCAGGGCCCCGGCACCGCCCCCCTGCTCTCCTCCAAGGAGAGAGAAGCACTGCTGATCGTGGTGAGATCTAATCACCACCATCGGCCCGACCCCTCGGACCCTGAGTGATCTCTCAGACCCGCCAAAGCCAACTTGCATGGCCCACCCGGACTGCTCCAGGGCTCATTCAGATTTGATCAGACAGAGCACGGCTGGTCCCCAGAAGGGGTTGGAGGACTCCGGGGACATTCCCAACGGGGCCAGTCAAGGCAGAGACCATCCTGTTTCTTCCACAGCATCCCGATGCCTCACACAGCTGGGCCCATGGAGGCCGCTCTGGAAACACGCGTGGCCCTGACCCAAAGGCGCCCATTTCCACCTGAAGCCACGGGAAGAGAACTGGCTGAGTTCCACAGACCGATAAACAAGACTCGGGGTAATTAGCTGGAAAGGGAAACCGAAAATGACCGAATGAACAAAACAGAGACTCCAGGCGAAGCTATGATTCCACACTAAGAATTAGGACACACCCAGCACTCTGTGGCCTTAGGGCCTTTGCCTGTGCTCTTGTCCAAACATGGAACTCTGCCCGGTGCATCGCTTACTCCCGAAACACCTTTAGGAATGGGCTCCAGTATCCTTCCTGACTTTATTTTTCTCCACTGTATACACCACCACCT
>NW_021869568.1:0-820 GCF_006229205.1 Suricata suricatta | reverse complement strand
CTAAAAGTATAAAGGGCTAGCCAAGTATTTGTCATATTTGGGATGCAAAATTTAATATTGAAGTGTCAGGAAAACGTGTCTTTTTTGCCTTTCGTTTTTAATTTGTGAATTATCTGAAAGATTTCACAACCTGAAAAATACCCAGTTAAAAACCTTTATACTAAATTTTTAAATTATAATTATCTACTTGTTTTTTATTATATGTGCAGATATATATATTTATAAGGGCATATGTGTATTATTTGTATATGTGAGTGTATACATGTGTTACATGTGTACATGTAGATCTAACATTTAGGAACTTATATGCAATTTAATTATGACATGTGTATTTGCATGCATGTGTATTCTATATGAACAGCAATAATGATATGTGTGCATGTGTATTATTGGATAAAATTTATATATAAAATTCCTGTTTCCACTAGGTATTAAATAATATAGCAAATGCTACTATCAGCAAATATTTAATTAAAGTCTAGCCACAGCTGTTTAACTGTGTTAAGGCCTTTGACAGCCATGCCTGCGATTGCCCACACTAATTTTCCACATATCGAATGAAAGCCTCTACAGTTAATGTGATTGTCGGCTGATTGTCATTAGGTCAGTCTTATGTCATAGTTTTGAACAAAAAGTAGGAAATGTTAAATGAGAAGGTTTTAAAGGACTAACCAGATGCCATTTTTTGTTATAGGATTGTGGAAAAAAGACAATGAGTTGCTGATTTCTTGGTTAGTGAAGAATGACATTGGAGATAATAGGCATAAGGATTAGGTCTTTATAAGGGCATATGGTATGTATAGTTAAAGTTTAATTTTAT
>NW_021869567.1:0-820 GCF_006229205.1 Suricata suricatta | reverse complement strand
TAGCCTGCTTATGTGAATTAGTCTTGTGCTCCCTTTTGACTACTATATTCCTCATTCTGGATAAGATCTCCTAACTCTCATCATGCTCAGCACCTATCTGCTACTGGATTAAATTCCTATGAAATCCTCCTACTTTGACTTCCAAATGTCACCATCACCAGGTGCCATCTGTGAACCCAGCTACTCTTCTCCCTCTTGCTACTGACGGGACTCCTTATGACTGTACTGCAATGATTGACCAATTACCAATCACCAGACTGGATCTTCAAAAAACTATTGGCAATGCTGAGTTATTTTGGTTCACTGATGGTTCCAGTTTGAAAGGTCAAATGAGGGAATAGCATATGGGCAGGCTGTGCCATAACTTATCAACTACTGAAGTTCCTGAAGCAAGCCCCATATCAGAGACTTCTTTGGCCTGACTCACTAAAATACTTGCTTTATTTTTTTTTAATTTTTAATGTTTATTTATTTTTGAAGGAGAGAGTGAGAGACCTAGAAAGCGTGAGCAGGAGAGGGGCAGGGAGAGAGGGAGACACAGAATCCAAAACAGGCTCCAGGCTCCAAACTGTCGGCACAGATCTGATGCAGGGCTCCCACTCACAAGCCATGAGATCATGACCTGAGCTGAAGTTGGATGCCTAATCCATTGAACACCCAGGCACCTCTGAACTTTTTGCTTTAACAGAGCCCTGCCTCTTGGCAAAGGATAAAACAGCCAACATATACAGGAACGGGTCATATGCTTTTGGGGCTAGAAATATTTCAGAATGCTGTGGAAACAGAGGTTTTCTAACTTCTACTGAGCAACAGATTAAAA
>NW_021869566.1:0-820 GCF_006229205.1 Suricata suricatta | reverse complement strand
TCTTTCATACAGAGAAGATCATGGCATGGCGTAGTCTATAGCTTACTGTGTGTCCTTTTCGGATCATTCTATCACTTTATCCATTATGGTGAGAGTATGCCAATCGCCTCGTTTCTGAAAAACCACTCATTCCTGACTGCTAGAAACCATATACATTTGTACTGGGTCAGAAACCTGACTGAAGTAGAATATTGCGCTGGTCTGCATCTGCTTGATTTCAGAGCCTTTCAGATATTCTCATCTTCCATTGTTGTGTGAAGTGCAACGTGCCAGCCCCTGGCGGGGAGCTCTGATCCTGGCAACGTGAGCTTGTCACAGAATCTGGAGTACAATTCACATGTCAGCAAGATCATTTTAAAACTTTCAGGTCCCATGACCACACTACTGGTGGATTTAGAAGGAAGAGGGTTCAAGGACAGCTTCTCCAAGGACCAAGTTTTATCATTCTCCACAAGATGTATATTGAATGCATAAAATGTGTGAGGCACCAAGCCAGAGTGCCAGGTGACAAAGACACTTAATGCACATGTGAAAGCTAACCAGCAATGTGACAATATGGCTGACATTTAACATCTAATAGACTATAGACGTTGAGAGAAGGAGAGAGTCCAAGAGCTGAGGATCAACATGATTGAACTAGGTCTTTTTTTTTTAAATGTTTTATTTATTTTTGAGACAGGGAGAGAGAGAGAGAGGGAGAGAGAGAGAGAGAGAGAGAGCAGGGGAGGGTCAGCGAGAGAGGGAGACACAGAATCTGAAGACTGGCTCCAGGCTCGGAGCTAGCTATCAGCACAAAGCCTGATGCGGGGCTTGAACCCAC
>NW_021869565.1:0-820 GCF_006229205.1 Suricata suricatta | reverse complement strand
TCAGGTCCCCTGTACCTGTCCTCAGAGATTGTTTCTGCCGTCCATATTACATTACCTGCATTGGCTGCTGGCATGGTGGGCATCATCCTAACACCGGGAAGGCGGGGGATAGCTGCTCATTGCGCCTGGAGCAGTGGCAGCTTAGCGCTTCCTCTCGGGTGATGATCTGGAGAAACTCAAGGGGTCCCCTGTGTGGGGTGGCTGTGGTCACAGAATCACGTCCATGTGTGTCCTGGCACTTAGAAAGGCCCCTCAGCCAGTGCTCCTCCTGGTTAGAAGTGGTTGTAGATTAGTCCCACTGCGGAACGGACCAGGTGAGGTTACACGTTGCGAAGTGCATAGGTGAGTGGATCCTGGGGGCCCCGAGGCCTCCCTGGAGGCTGTGGAGTTGCTACCTCTTGCTGCAGGTGCTGGATCATTGTGTTCTGACCATTGATACCCACGCACACAGAGAGCCAAGTTATCTCAGAGTTGCTAGACATCCTTGAAGCTCCCAGGCCCCATCTTCAAGATTAATAATCTCCTGGGATTTTGGGGTGCCCATCCCCTCTAAGTTCTGGTGACCACACTCCAAAGGATTGGCCTTTGACTGCGACTGCAAATGGCCACAAGAGGACCCGTTGTCTTTGCTTGTCATTTATAGTCTCACCCCTTTGAAAATTGGTTGTCCTTTTCCCTTCAGTCTCCCCCTCCGTTAAGCTGTGATCTCTCTGAAGGGTTTCAGCCTGGTGGCCGCCTGGTGTGATGGCCGGAGTTCCACAGTGGCCCCACCACTGAAAACTGGTCTGCCTCAACCTCTAACAGTCGGAGACGGAGACAC
>NW_021869564.1:0-820 GCF_006229205.1 Suricata suricatta | reverse complement strand
TTTATAAAACTCAACATTCCATAAAAACAAAGAATCCAATTAACAAATGACCAGAAGACATGAACTGTTATTTTCCAAAGAAGACATCCAAATGGCCAGGAGACACATGAAAAGGTGCTCAATGATTCATAACAGGGAAATACAAATCAAAACTACAATGAGATATTACCTTATGTCTGTCAGAATGGCCAAAATGAACAACACAAGAAACAACAAGTATTGACAAAGATGTGGAGCAAGGGGAACCCTCATGCATTGTTGGTGGGAATGCAAAGTAGTGCAGCCACTCTGGAAACCAGAATGTAGGTTCCTCAAAAATTTTTAAATAGAAAAACCTTATGATCCATCGATTGTACTACTAGATATTTACCCAAAGAATACAAAAATACTAATTCAAAGGAATACCTACACTCAATGTTCACAGCAGCATTATCTACAATAGCCAAATTATGGAAGCAGCCCAAGTATCCTCTGACAAACAGATGAAGAAGATGGGGTGTATATATACATAATTGAATATTACTCAGCCAAAAAAAATGAAATCTTACCATTTGCAATGACTTGGAATGGAGCTAGAGAGTATTATGCTGAGTGAAATGTGTCAGTCAGAGAAAGACAAATACCGTATGATTTCATTCGTACATGGAATTTAAGAAACAAAACAAGCAAAGAGAAAAAAGAGAGAGAAGCAAACCAAAAAATAGACTCTTAACTCTAGAGAACAAATTGATGGTTATCAGAGGGGAGATGGATGCGGGAATGGGTGAAATAGGTGATGGGGATTAAAGAGTGCATTTTGTTGTGATGAGCACGGGATGAT
>NW_021869563.1:0-821 GCF_006229205.1 Suricata suricatta | reverse complement strand
CAGCAATGGTGTAGAAATGCCTGAAAACTGCTGTCAACCAAC
This sequence comes from Suricata suricatta, assembly GCF_006229205.1. Taxonomy (NCBI): domain Eukaryota; kingdom Metazoa; phylum Chordata; class Mammalia; order Carnivora; family Herpestidae; genus Suricata; species Suricata suricatta. The sequence goes on along the minus strand of NW_021869563.1, from coordinate 779 downwards.
TTGACCTATTGGTATTTACGGAACACTCCACCGAACCCCACCAGAATATACACCCACCGCTCCCTCCCCACATCCATCACACAAACCCAGACTGGGCATCTGTCATGGGTGAGGCACTAGACTAAGCAGAGGCATCAAGCACCTCAGGGAGCTTACAATCTACCCAGGTAGACAGATGTGTGTAGACAGATGCATGTGTAGACAGACTCCTGCAGCATGGCTGGCGTCGGGAGACAGACAGATGCAGATGGACCGGCAGGGCCACAGAGAAGGGGAGGCCCACACACCCAGCACCTCATCCAGCAAAACCATTCATCAGTAAATGTCTGATGAATGAATTTGCTTTCTTGTCCTGAATGTGTTTTGAATATGATTTTAATATGAAACAATTTAGGAAACACAAGTTTAAATTATGAATATATTTTATTCGATGACACATTTATTGTCCATCTCTCCCCAGAGTGTGGCTTCCATGAGAATGGTGACTGCTCCTGTCCTGTTCCCTGCTGTGTCTCAGAACTAGAGTGATGGCTGGCACACAGCAGGTGCTCAATGAATATTTAAATGCTAAAGGAATATTCTCCCTTAAATATTTATGTATGCCTCCGTAAACATTTACATAAATGGGTGATCGATGGACAGGCGAATCAGTGGACAGAGGACTGCGTGGACATAGTGAGAAGCGGGCAGATCAATACTAAGTGGAGAGGTAGAGGGATAGGTAGGTAGACAGACGTGCATGTGGAACAGTCACCAACCAAGAACATATTCTGAGCCGT
>NW_021869562.1:0-821 GCF_006229205.1 Suricata suricatta | reverse complement strand
AACTGCACGTTGCAGAGGAACGCGCCAGCAGAACAAGCAGGCACCTCTGCCACCAGACCACTCAGCGGAACTCCAAAGACAATTACTGTTTTCCAAAATAGGAGACCCGTTTTCAGAGTGCCTGGCTCCCCGAAGGACGCGAAGCGTCGGCAGCTGAAGGCGAGGGCTGGGGGGGGCGTGGCTGTCAGAGCTGCCCATGCAGGCCAACGTGGGGACGGGCAAAGAGCAGAAGTGTGTTCTCCACACAGGAGCGCATGCAGGGTGTCACACGGGGCCCAAGGGACTGAGGGGAGCATCCAGGATCCCAGCGCACAACAGCCACAATGTCCAAGAAGACTGAGGGCTCTGCTCCAGTTCACTGACCACGTGAGGGGGCACCCTGCTCCCCATAACTCAGAGCCCGCATGTGCAAAGGCCCTGCGGCTCAGCCGCTCTGGGCGTGGCCCCACTTGTTATTTTCTCGGTTATTTTTACCAGGGATCATGACTATAATTGCTGATTTTGGCACCATCAAAATGGGGACCAAGGATGAGATTTGTCCATTTACTGATGCTGAGTCCAGGACCTGGGTCCCAAAGCCAAGTGATGGGGTGGCAGGCGCGAGCCTTCCCCAGCGCGCTGCGGGGCGGTGGGTTCTGACGGCCGGTGCACGGGCACGTGGGGGGGGGCAGCGCTCAGACGCCAGGTGAGGGCCTGCCACGCGCTGGGGCAGGACCTTCGCGCGAGCCCCTGGGCAGAACCATGTACGTGCTTAGAATTGAGGAAGGGGCCGAGCCTGGCCTTTGCCGGAGCAGATCGCACAGCCCTTCCTCAGACAGAAC
>NW_021869561.1:0-821 GCF_006229205.1 Suricata suricatta | reverse complement strand
GCTGTCTCCGCATACAAGGAGAATCTTTAGAAGAGGGAGAAGAAGAGGGGAAAAACAAAAGGCAAGGAAGGGAAGGGGGAAGACAGATTGGCATGGAAAGAGTTGAAATATTAAATGGATTGTGTAAACCCACCCGATGTTTCAGTGTCTGTGATTCATTGGTCACACGTGGCTTCGATTTCCTTTGAAATCCAGATGTGTTTGAAAAGAAGACAGAACGGGGGTAGGATCAAAGGGAGCCTGGTCTGAGAGTTTCCCTGAAAACAGAGATTTGGATATTTTTGGTCACCCCCTCTGGTTTCACAGTGCCTGGTGGGTTCAAGAGACGGTAGAGGACAAGGCCATTCTCTGGAGAGAAAGGGGTTTCAGATACCGGAACACGGACCTCACAGCCTCCAGTGTGGAGAGAGATTGCAACCAGGCCATCTGGAAATTAGATCGGGTCCCCGGCTTACTGCCACAGCTTGCCAGTGTTGCTACAGCCCACGGCTGGCTCTGAGCATCTTTCTAAAACATACCAGCAACTGTGGCTTCATTTTGCGGACATGGGTCCAGGCGCTATTTTGAAGAATGCTAGCTTTGTTCCTGACCTCCCACAGCTCTCTCTTTCCAGAAATCACACTGAATCAATGTCTTGAATATGATCTCCATCCCCTCTCTGACCAAATCTCCCCCCGCATTCACTTGCACCAGCCACGCTGGCCTCTTCGGAATCCCTGGACCATGGCAGGCAGATAAGTGCCTACCCCAGGGCCTTTAAATGTGCTGCTTTCACTGCTTAAAACTGTATTTCTCAAGACACCTGCTTGCTCCTCATGTCC
>NW_021869560.1:0-1666 GCF_006229205.1 Suricata suricatta | reverse complement strand
GGTAGGGGCAGAGAGAGAGAGGGAGAGAGAGAATCTCAAGCCTGTCCAAACTTTCAGTGCAGAGTCCAATGCAGGGCTCAATCTCACAACTGTGAGATCATGACTAGAGCCAAAATCAAGTCCAATGCTTAACTACGCCATCCAGATGCCCCTGTTCAGAGCATTTTAATAAATAATAGCCAAATAACAGAAAAAACCTAAAAATCTATTAGCTGGTGAATTCATAAATGAATTGTATAAATAAATAAACTCCTAGTTTCAGATAATAGAATTCTATATAGCAATAAAAAAATTTTCAATCACTTGCTATAGATAGACAATAGAATATTACTCACCCATAAAAAGGAATAAAATCTTGCCATTTGCAATGATGTGGATGGAGCTACAGAGTATTATGCTAAGCAAAATAACTCAGTGAGAGAAAAGCAAATATCATATGATTTCACTCTTATATGGAAGTTAATAAATAAAACAAATGAACAGGGAAGAAAAAAGAGAGGCAGACCAAGAAACAGACTTAACTATAAAGAACAAATTGATGGTTACCATGGGTGAGGTAGTTGGGGGATTGAGTTAAACAGGTAATGGGTTTTAAGGAGAGCACTGGTTGTCAAGTACACTGGGTATAAGTGATGAATCACTAAATTCTACACTTGAAACTAATATTGCATTGTATGTCAACCAGCTGAAATTTAAATAAAAACTTAGAAAAAAGATTAAAATTTACTGATACTTATAATATTATAAATACATCTCAAAGCATTTGATTAAATGAAAGAGCTCAGATGCAAAAGAAAACATACTGTATCATTCTATGTATATAAATCCTAGAAAATGCTAAACTATAGTAACAGACAGCAAATCAATGGATTCCATGTCCAGATGAAATGAAACTATAATCAGGTATGAATATGTTCAGGTAAATGCAAAAAGAAATGTCAGCTGTGATTGCCTTAAAATAAAGGAAGGAACACTGTGATAGGTGACAGCACGTCCAGGCCATACTTAGCTCCTGCCAAACCTTGGCAGTCTGGTGGCTGTCCCAGAGTTCTGAGAGGCTCCTTACTAATCTCCTGTTCCTCCCCTTGCCCTGTAAGTTCATGGCTTTACCTGGGTCCACATTGGAGAAAAGATTTTTTTGTTTGTTTGTTTTATTTATTTCTGATACAGAGAGAGACAGCATGAGAGGGGGAGAGGCAGAGAGAGAGGGAGACGCAGAATTGAAAGCAGGCTCCAGGCTCTGAGTAGTCAGCACAGAGCCCGATGCGGGGCTTGAACCCACGAACGTGAGATCATGACCTGAGCCGAAGTCAGACGTTTAACTGACTGAGCCACCCAGGTGCCCCAGAAAATGTTTTGAACTCTGGTATTCTGTTCCAGAGTCCATGCTTTTAATCACTATGCCAGAGATCTAACTATATTTGAAAACATAGATACTAATGCTAAACATAGCTATTACAAATTAATAAACGTATCGAACATTTGTTATTAAACATTTTGATCAGTGCTTCATATGAATTTACTAATTTTAACCTAACAACTATATGAGGTAGCTATTAATATTATCCCAACTTGATATGAGGAAATTGAAACACAGAAAGGAAAAGTAACTTACCTTAAGTCACACAACCTATAGGGACCAAACTTGGGACCCAAACCCAAATAT
>NW_021869559.1:0-821 GCF_006229205.1 Suricata suricatta | reverse complement strand
TGAGAACAGAGGAAACCCGGCGGCCTGAGCTTTTCATCCACGTGGGAAAGGAGAGCATGTGTCGCCCCCTGCCGGGACAGGAAAGGGAAGAGCCTTTCTAACCTGTGAAGGGCTTCATTTTATAAGAATATCCCACAGGGCCAGGATCTGTGGCCGTGTCTTGCTTGGAGACTTTCCTATGAGATCCCTCTCACTTTTTTAGATTCAGAGTAACTTTTTTTTTTTCCTTCCATGTGACGGTGCTACGCTGTTTTTGTTCTATTTACTTACTTATTTAATTTTTTTAAAAAGTTTATTTATTAAAAAAAGTTCATTTATTTTTAGAGAGACAGAGTGTGTGGGGTGGGGGGCGGGCAGTGTGAGGGGAGAGAATCCCAAGCAGGCTCCACACTGTCAGTGCAGAGCCCAACGTGGGGCTCAGTCTCATGAGCCGTGAGATCATGACCTGAGCTGAGATCAAGAGTCAGATGCTTAACCGACTGAGCTACCCAGGCACCCCTACAATGTTGTTGTTTTAAAGAAAATGGAAAAAAACTCACAAAATAAATGTGAGCTGGAGTTCGGGTAAGTCCTTTGAATGGGCCCACTGCCCTGGGTCAGAACGTGTACTCAGTTGTGTGGTCAGCTAAGTCGAATTGAGCTGTTCTGTAGCAAGCAGTGGAACTCAAGAGTTAACTCCTTATCTGTTACACGTAGAAGCTGTGGACGATCTGAGCTGAATAATAAAAGAACTTTAAAATGGGAAATGAGACTTTCAGTTACAGCTTGCTGTCTTTTCTCACAACTGAAAACGCAAGATTTGGGAGCAGCTGGTGAGGAAA
>NW_021869558.1:0-821 GCF_006229205.1 Suricata suricatta | reverse complement strand
TTAAATTCCACCTATGAGTCAAATCATACAGTATTTGTCTTTCTCTGACAAATACTTATTTCGCTTAGCATAACTCTCTCTAGCTCCATCCCTGTCGGACAGGAAAATACTAATTTTAGGACGGCTCGATCCACAACAGCCAGATTACGGGAGAGTCCGCGCGCCCACGGACTGACGAATGGCTAAGGAGGGTGTGGTGTGTCCGTAGTGGACTATTGCTCAGCCGTAGAGAAGAAGGCGCTCTTTTGCCATTTGCCGCAACGCCATCTCTTAGAGACTGTGCCGGGTGCCCTCCCTCCCGGGCATTCGGCCAGACGCTCGGCCCCAGGCTGCTCCGGACCCGCCTCCGTGGTTCTTTCGGTTGTCCCGGTGACCTGTAGGGGCCTAGGCTGGGACTGGGTCTGCCTGGCTGTCCCCCAGAGCAGCTAGGCCTTCCGGGAACATGGTGGCGGGGGCACTGTGCGAAGCCTCCCTCCCGGACCTATATAACTTTCATCTGTACTCAGCAGATGAGGCCGGTGCCGTGACCGGCCAGCCGCCGGGTTTAGTCGAGCTGTCCGTTTTGACGACATGTGATTTTTGCCCCCAGCAACTGGTCTGGGGACCCACCCTCCCTCATCTATGACTCAGCCTCTCTCAATCCCGGCACCAGCCTGGCTGCGGGTTTCATGCTAGACACGTGGCCCGGGCCACCCCACCTGGGGAGAGTGTGACAGGCCCCTGCTGTGTCCAGCGCTCCAGGTGATTCTCATGCACACCGGAGTTTGAGGCTGGCCGTCTTCAGGGCCTGAGGATTCTCCCGAGTCAGCTTGGGTTGGCTT
>NW_021869557.1:0-821 GCF_006229205.1 Suricata suricatta | reverse complement strand
AAAATAAGGGAGTGGAGGAAATTTGAGAAAGTGAGTGATACATAAGTTTATGTCCATTCTGGTGATGGCTTCACAAACATGTACTTGTCTCCAAATTCATCAAGTTGTACACACTAAATATGTACAGCTGTTGTATGCCAATCATTCCTCAGTAAAGTTGTTAAAAAAAAAAAAAAAGAAAGGAGCTGACTTGAAAGACAGGACAGCGTTGTTAACAAAAAGATGGCTTTTTAACTCATGCAGACCTGAGAGAGCAATTATTTCTTGGAAGGCTCAATATCTGCACTTATATCACAAGGAGAAAATTGGACCCACTGGATCTGTTAATCAGGACAAGATGTGACAAAAGTCCTATAATGTATAGAGACCACAGAGTATGTCTGCAAAGTGCTCGAGGCTAAAAGCATAATAAAGTCATTCCATTGCCATTTACTCTGCATTTAGTAAGAACATGCTGTGGATTAATTAGTAAAGGCCAACTGATATTTGGGAGGAGAAATTCTAAGAGAGGAGCTGTATTCCCATTTACATTTTCTCTATGTGGACACTTCCTCTCTGTGTCCTCAGCTCTCCTACTCTGTCTTTCTCATTGTGTCTCTCTCACCCTCCCTCTTTTCCTTTTGCATGGTATACAACAAAGAGAGTGAATTAAAAGCCCTAAAACACAATGTATAACAATTTTTTTTAGATGGAAAAGAATGTTGAACACATTTCAGGTGGACGTAGCATATTACAATGACACATTAACACTAAAGTATCACCAAATCTCAGAAAAGAAAAATAGGGTATTGGAGATACTAAATTTGCCATTACAAAAAAAA
>NW_021869556.1:0-821 GCF_006229205.1 Suricata suricatta | reverse complement strand
TTTTTTTTTCTCTCTCTCTCTAATAGGCTTCCTCAGGGGAGGAGGAGGCCAGGGGAGGGAAGACACAGACAGGGTGGGGATGAAGGGGGCTCCTAGAGGAGAAGTGGACTTTAGCATCAGAATAGCAGGCAGCTCAGAAGAGAGTGCAATTGTAAGGAGTCCCTTTGACAAGCCTGTGAACAATGGGCTTTGGTGGCAATGATACCAAGTTTTGTATCTCCCTTTTCTGCAGTCTGACTTCTTACGTTGTTCCCAGCCCCTCAGTAAAGTTTCATCACACTCCATGGCTGGTGTCAGCTATGTCTTTGGGACAAAGGGAGGAGCTGGTGTCCGCAGAGGATGGACAAGTCACAGGGACATGAGGTCAGGAGATGACAAGAGTTGATTAGTAGCAGTAAGTAAGCCAAAGCTATGAGCTTCTCCCATAGATCCTCAGAAGTTCTTGGAAAAGAACACTGGATTATCTCTTGGTCACACAGAATGGGGTTCAGATTATTGGAGGGGAGATACAGTCAGAGATGTTTGTCATTTGGGGCACCATGCAATACATGGACCCACTTTTAATGCTCAGGTAAGGCTAAGAGGCTATATGAGTCTTGAGAGTTAGAGCCCCGTTCCACTATGACAATCAAGCAGATCAGAGACCTGCTTTCCCAGCCCCCCACCCTTGGAGTGGGAGGATAAGATGGGGGTTGGTCAATCAGGCACCTGCCCCATACCATGAATTGGAAACTAGTGAGTCAAAAAAGAGAGGCTGTGGAGAATCCATTCTGGGGAGTACGGGGCAGGGGGGTGGGGTGGAGGACAGCTGAAATCTCCAA
>NW_021869555.1:0-821 GCF_006229205.1 Suricata suricatta | reverse complement strand
GCGTCCGGCCCGCCCCCAGCCTACGCCTCCCGCCCCGCCCCCAGAGGCTCCGCCCCCACGCCCGCCCCGAGGTGGCGGGGGTGGCCGCCGGGCTGCGGGAGCAGAGCGCCTAGCTCGCGGCCGCACGTGGAGCGCCTGTCGGCCCCGCCCCGGACCCAACCAAGCGTCCCGCGGAGGGGTGATGCGACTCGAGGGTGGGAGAAAGCGGAGGGAACCACCCTCTCCCGGGCCCTGAGAAAGGAGGAGAGCATAGAAGGGCACCGTACGTGGACCACTGCCATCTAGGTCTTTCCCCCACGCGACGGAGGCGGGAGGGGACACTGTCAGCTCCCCACTTCTGGCCGAATGGCCCTCTCCTACGCTCGGCCCCGCTCCCCTGGAACGCTCCCTTCCCGAGCCCAGTCTGGCTGGGCGGGGGCGACTGTTTGGCCTGAGCATCGTTTTACTAATTCTGAACGACGGAGTGGAGGCCACTCAAAGAGGAGGCGATCCCAGCGGAGGAGGCTTCGTGATTCCTAGCTTCCCTCCCGTTCTTCTGTCCCACACCTACCAGCCCACCCACCACTCGGGACCTCGCGGGTTTTATCCTAGATGGAGGGGGCGCCCCCCGGAAGCCAAGCCACCCCCGCTGAGTCTCTCCAGTTGTAAAGTTAGACACAGCCTCTATTTGCTGTGGTCTTAGTGACCATGACTCCTCAGAAATTTTATTTGCCCGCTCCTGAAGGTGGCGGGAAAGGGCGGGAGGTGTTGCAAAGGGCCCCTGGAAGATGTTTTTACGGAATTATGAATCAAATCAGGAGATTGAGGCTTCTTTGCCACGT
>NW_021869554.1:0-821 GCF_006229205.1 Suricata suricatta | reverse complement strand
GAATTTCTCAGTATCTGCTGGTGCCAGGAGGGGGTGGGATGGGGAGTTTCTGGGGATTGTTCCAAAACTGTGGACATCTCTCTATATCAGCACCACATACCTGGTGGCTTGGCTCTGCCCACTGGATCCCCTTAGAAATTACATCTGGGATCAGATGCTGTTGGTTCCTCATTCCAGTCTCTGTGCCAGCGGCCCAATTGCTTGTGTTGAATAAACAAAGTCATGGACAGGAGGCCAACCCCGGGGCTGATTCCCACTTGTCAGCAGCAGGAGACCTGACACAAGCCATGGGAGGGGAGCTTATAGGAGGGTCTGAACTATATGCTGAATCGTTGAGGTGCTGCACCATGAGTCAGGACTTATTTTCTGGAAAACTCACTGGTGGGAGCAGCCTTCTCTGTCAACTCAGATTTTCAGAACTATCTAATTGGGTTTGATGTCAACTAATATAATATGAAAGAACCTCATTTGATCTTATTAACTTTGATATGGCTGAATTAGAAAACATGCGCCCTATTTACAAAATGCCCCAGGTTGCCAATGAGGAGACAGCTTGAGGTCAGTAAGTACTGATTTGGGAAGCCGGGACCCCAGTATCATCCCCTTGCAAAACGTGAAGACCTAGGATGTAATTTGCAGGGAGTACTGATACTCTTGCTCCTCAGAAGGTGAGAAGGACACAAACTTGAGTTATGGCTGATGAGTACACGGTAGAGATGCCTGGGCAATCCCAGGTCCCACTGGGGCTTTGGCACACATGTCTGCAAGGCCAGGCAAAGGCTCATTGAACAGTAAAGCAATGAGGTTCCCAAGGAAGCAGC
>NW_021869553.1:0-821 GCF_006229205.1 Suricata suricatta | reverse complement strand
GAATTAAAATTTTTTAAATAGTCAATTATACAAATATGATATATACTTTTAATTATATTTATCTCTAATTTTTCTTCTATGTTCCATTATATTTTTGCCATCTTTGGTATTACTTTGGAGTGTATTTTCATGTTTCGAATGTTCACATATAGGTTTATACTGATTTTCAGGTACTAATGAATATTTAATACCCAGATAGATGTGTTATAATATGTAATTTACATTGTAATAAGACAGCTAAATGGAACTAAACTGAACACAAGAATCAAATGCTTATCTTTATTTGAGATCATAACATTTTTTAAAATGCTTACAAAAATAAAAATTTTAAAGATAGTCCTAATGAAACAAAGTTTTCCTATAGGAGTAATAAAAACACCTAAGCAACAATTTATTTCACTACCTACTTAGAAAGGGACTGTATATAAACCAATATAACTATATCTGAAACTGCTTATATGCAAATAGGTAGATGAGAGAGAATTTTGTGAAGAAGACTGTCAAATCAGAGATAGAAATGTAGAAATTCATTCCACTTCTTTTTTCCTGAATATTGTTTCATTTTTGTTTTTATTTTGGCTTACATTATTATTATTCCATGATATAAATTCTAGTAACTTATGTGTAGTAACGGTTTGAACTAATGATAATACCACACCCAACGAATATTTACTGCCACCAACTTTGCTCAGGCTCTAAGCTAGACTCTGGGACAAAGCCATGAACAATATAAGGTTCTCTGTCTTCATGAAATTATATTTACTAAGTGTATTGAAGGGGGTTTGGGAAGAAAGGCAAATAATAAAATAACTGACACATAA
>NW_021869552.1:0-821 GCF_006229205.1 Suricata suricatta | reverse complement strand
ACAATTGTTACTCTTAGCAGGAATTAGAAACTGGAATCTGTGCCTCTGGAAATATCACAGAGGATAGATAACAGAAGGCATGAAGTTTTTAAAAATTGAATACCTAAGTTTGACTATGGTTCCCAGAAAGTAATTTTGGCTAGATCAACTGCAGAAGGTAATCACATGATCCAGAACATCATTCATTTATCTATCCATTTGGTGAATAATTCATCTGTTCTACAAATATTGGATTTCTCACCTATGATGGCACATTAAGAGAGACCACACAAGGCTCTGCCATGAGGAAGCCACAGTGTGGAAAGAAGGGAAGATAAACTTCGGGTGAAAAACAGTGTGAAAACTTGTATGATAAATACAAGCAAAGGAGCTTGTGGAATTTTTTTGGAGAACATCCCATCTCAGCATCAGATGAGGTCAGGGATGGGGTGAGGTCATGAAAAGATTTCTAGAAGACTGCAAAATCACAGCAAAGTGTAATATATAAAAACTTTTCTGACTGGCACCAAAACTGCCCTCTGTTTTACTCGAAGAACAGCTGGCATTCTGAATAAAGAATGTGAATGTAATACAACTGTGTGTGTGTGTGTGTGTGTGTGTGTGTGTGTGTGTGTGTGTGTGTGAGAGAGAGAGAGAGAGAGAGAGTTCTGTATAAGCTGTAAGTACGTGACAAAGATTTAGAAAATAATTCTTGGGAAGCAGAATTTACTGTCAGTTGAGTTTCTCTTAAACTTTACTTCCTAAAGTTTCAGGCTTTTAAAAATAACTGTTGTCACAGAGAGATAACTGGGAAGAATAGTGAGAGTCAGAAACATGGCAAT
>NW_021869551.1:0-821 GCF_006229205.1 Suricata suricatta | reverse complement strand
ATATAGTAATCCATTGTATATATATACCACATCTTGATCCATTCATCAGTTGATGGACATTTAGGCTCTTTCCACGATTTGGCTACTGTAGAAAGTGCCGCTATGAACATTGGGATACATGTGCTCCTATGCATCAGCACTTCTTTATCCCTTGGGTAAATCCCTAGCAGTTATGCATCATTTCTGACCAGAATTCTAAAAAACATCTTTCCAACAACAGGAAAAAAATTGGAAAGATCACAAATACATGAAGGTTGAATTGCATGCTACTAAACAATAAATATGTCAATCAGAAATCAAAGAAGAAAATTTCAAAAAATAAGTGAAGAAAAAAGAAAATGTAAACATGACCATCAAAAACCACTGGATGCAGCCAAAGCAGTCATAAGAGTGAAGTATATAGAAATACAGGCTTACTTCAGAAAGCAAGAAAAATCTCAAATAAACATATTAACATACACCTAAATGAGCTGAGAAAATAACAATTAACAAAGCTTAGACCAGTATAAAAAGGAAAATAAACGAGATTAGAGCTTATGTAAGTTATATAAAAACAATAAAATATTGAAGAGAGAAAAAAAACAGGAGTCAATTCTTTGAAAGAAATTATAAGATTGATAAACCCTTAGCCAGATGTACCAAAAGAAAAGGCACAGGACCTTAATAATAAAATCATGAGTGAAAGAGGAGAAATAACAACCAACATCAGAGAAATTCAAATAATTATAAGGGAGTATTATGAAAAACTATACGCCAACAAATTGGACCACCTGGGGAAAAAAAGTCCTAGAAATATATAAACTACCAAAACTGAAATAGAA
>NW_021869550.1:0-821 GCF_006229205.1 Suricata suricatta | reverse complement strand
TGATATTGATCATTCAAAAGCTTAAGGCAATGTGTTTAAACTAAGAAGACCATGGGATGGTCAAACTAAATTTTCTGAGCCATGGAGATTGGCTAACTGTTCCCTACCTATAAAGGAAGGCTTTCTCTGCCTGCAGCCCCTCAGGACGGTGAAGGTCTACAGCACAGCCTAGAAATAAAAGTTCTCAGGAGACACACACGCATTGTGGGTAAGGGACTGGTGCCACTGGCAGCAGTACTTCGAAGTGCCCTTCTAAAACCCAGGTATGTTTAAAACCTGAGGGTTCCAACCAAAACACCTTATTGGCCAAAATTAAACCACAAGCCACCAGTTTATAACTTTTGAGATTTACCAGAGAACCAAAGCAAAAAAAGGCTTTCATAGTAAGTAACCTCATATAGGGGAGTAGGTACACGCTAGAACAGAAATGGATACTCTGGAAGGCCACGGGCCAGCAATGAACTAATGTGCACACTTTCATCATATGTGGTAATTACACATCATGGAAATGTCTGTTCTCAAGATCAGTTTTCTCTCACTTGAGAATGTCAATTTTCATCCACAACACTTTTGCAGCCAAGAAAAGTGAATCTAATTTAAAATTTAGAAGCACTGCACCAATGGAAAAATGAAAACAAAACATCTTATTGTGACAGACATCTGTTAGACTGCATTTTAAATGTGTCACAGCACAGTTGTCTGTTTTTTTTTAATGTTTTATTTATTTTTGATACAGAGAGAGACAGAGCATGAGAGGGGGAGGGGCAGAGAGAGAAGGAGACACAGAACTGGAAGCAGGCTCCAGGCTCTGAGCTACTTGT
>NW_021869549.1:0-1666 GCF_006229205.1 Suricata suricatta | reverse complement strand
CGCCCCTCCCCCCGCTCGCATGTTCCCACATGTTCTCTCTCTCAAAAGAGATAAATAAATGTAAACAACAACAACAAAACCTATGGCCTTCAACTTGGGGGCAACAGGACACTTTCAGGGGTCTCCTGACCCCCTGAAATCTTAAGCAAAATCGATCTGTCACAGGGCAGTCACAGATTCCCAGAGGGTGGAGGGGATGCGTGACAGAAGGGAGCCCAGCAGAGGCACTTGGACCTCCCCCACCTGCACTGTGCACACGCCAGGTGCCGAGGCTCCCGTAAGTCAGGCAGGGCCTGGGGAGCCTGTGCGTGGTCCCTACTGGTCACGGAGGCAGCTCCTTCTAGGGAGGAGGACTTGCCCGCTGACCCTTGACCCTGGTCTCAGCCCAGCACAGGTGGGCGCTCTGTTCACGACTCTACCCTTAGAGCTCACATAGTGCCACGTGTCCCTGACCGTGTGGCCTTCCTTCCCTCCCGGAAATGGCTGTACACGACATGAAGCACTCCCTGTAAGTATGAAACGGAATGTGGCATGGAACATTCTGACACTTTATAACATGGAATAACTGCTCCTGCCTCTGGCCTGTCCACACGCTCACCTCTAACGGTCACCATGCTGTCTTGACTTGCCCGTCTTCCTGGGTCTTTAAATATGTCTTGGGGGGGCCTGTCTTCTTGGAGCTAGGACTTCGGGGCTCCCGGGGTGGTTAGAAGACCCCCACAGCCAGCGCTGGCCCCAGGGAGCAGGACTCGGCATTACACGCCAGCCTTGGGCAGGGACTTCCTTGAACCCAGCACCGAGTGAGGCCGTGTGGGGGCGTGGGGCTCGGGGGGCTGCTGTGGCCGAATGTCGGTGGAAGTGAAGCCAGGCATATGCTCTTCCCTGGATGTCCCCGAGGTTTAGTGCTGCCTCGTGGTCCAGAACACCGCCACCTCCGGTGATGATGACGACCGGGCACAAGGTCCAACGGCCCGTCTCCTGCTCCCCCATAGTTCTCCTGTGAGGCAAGTCCAGTCTGTTTATGGGAAAAAGACTGGGCGCCAGGAGATGAAGGGACAAGACAGGATGGCAAGTGAGGGCCCGTGAGCAGAAGAGCCACTGTAGGTTAGGAAACCACTGTCAGGATGGGTCTTCACGACCCAAGGGGCACGGGGAGTTCAGGGAGGTCGGGTTGAGGTCGAGAGAGAGAGGGACACCGGGGTAGTGTTATAAGGATGTATGATTTTGGACTTCATCATGACTATCGGGGGAAACCGTGCTGGGACAGGCAGGGGGTGAGCACCTGGGGACTCCGACCGGGGACAGACAAGGCCATGGGCATGTTGTGGGAAGGCAGCGTCTGCAGCTCAGGGGAGAGCTCTGGTCCAGGGAGCAAGCCTGACGGAGAGGTGGGGAGCCTGTCGGGACAGATGTAGTCTTGCCTGGATGGGAGGGTAGGAGGGCAGGGCCTGAAGTGCGCACAGTGGTTCTGGGGGAGGCAGGGCCACAGTCACCGTGACAGCTGGCTTACCAAGCGCTCCAGGCTGCCGCCAGACCAGCATCAGGAACCCCAGCCGGGGAACACGGCAGGGACAGGGAAGGAACCCCAGCTGGGGAACACAGCAGGGACAGGGAAGGAACCCCAGCTGGGGAACACGGCAGGGACCAGAAAAGGAACCCCAGCTGG
>NW_021869548.1:0-11262 GCF_006229205.1 Suricata suricatta | reverse complement strand
AGGAAGGAAGGAAGGAAGAGGAGGAGCAAGGAATCAGAAGTCTGGGGCCTCCAAGGTAAAGAATGTGATTTACAGGAAGATGAAAAGTAAATACTTGATAAGCACATATTTTCTGGGCCACTCTGAAACAGGAGGACATAGAAGACTTTGTTCCCGAGGTCCTTCCTGGATTCTTCCCTGTTAACCATACTGAGCTTGTATCATAATGTAGTAACGTATGGTGAGTGCTCTCTTGCTGGGGCAGCTTTTCTATGTACATTATTGTTTAGAGAGGGAGGTGAAAAGTAAACGTTTTTCCTGAATCTGCTTAATTTTGATTATTATTAACTCTAAATAATCTTTCTGCTAAAGTGGTCCATCAGAGGAGACCCTGGGTGTGGCTCATACAAAGTGGAGGAGATTTTGTTGCATGAAGTAAGAATCACACAGGAAAAAAAAATCCTCTATGAAAACACATGGAATCTGAAACAACTCAAAATCGGGGCACCAGGGTGTCTCCTTTGCTAAGTGCCAACTTTGGTTAGGTCATGGCCTTGTGGTTCATGAATTCGTATTGGGCTCTGACAGCCAACGAAGCCTGCTTGGGACTCCTGCTCTGTCCTCTCTGCTCCTCTCCCACCCATGCTTTCTCTCTTTTGAAAAATAAATAAACTTTGAAAAAAACATTAAAGTAAGTGACAGACATCGAAGTGTGGATTAGAATATTGCCAGCAAGTGAGGGTGAAGGAAATGTTGAGATAATCATGGCATCTCGAGGTGTCAGCAGGGGGACCTCTCAAGCCCGTCACTCACAGTCAATGGCAGATCCACCAGGAAGGGAAAGTCTTCACATTCCACAAACTCGAGGGTGGAGGCAGGTTATGCTCTCCTATTCCAGCCAGAGGAAAAGACATTTCCATATCTTTCCCAGGGAGCAGCCCAACCACTGAAAACCCACATTCCTTCAAATGACCATTTCATTACAAAGAACATTAGCTTATAAGCAACTTCTCAACTCATCCCTTGTCTCCAGAAAAGCAGGCCTTCTTCTGTATTCCCTGGACTCATCTACGGTTTTGCCTAACCGGTTTGGCACTAATTCCAAATCCCGTTTTTCCAGAATGAACCCAACTTTTGGCAGTTAAACACCTGGCAGTGCTTATTTAGAAGTTTAAATGTAACAAGGTTCACTTATGTAGGATGAATAAATATGGGATTTCTATTGTACAGCACAGTGATTATTTTCTACACTTGCAATTTGCTGGAAGAAAGCATCTCAAACATGCTCCCCTCCCCCCACACACTAATCTTAACTGTGTTGGGTGAGGCATGTGTTCATGAGTTTGATGTAGGTAATGATATTGTAGGCAGATAACCTCAGGGGTCCTTGGAAAAGGGGAGAGAAGACTAGATTTCTAAACATAAGAGAAGTCACGTGAGTCATTTCTGAATGATGCCTGCTACTTACCCTAGCACCTGTTTTGAGAACTTCCTGGGATATATGAAAATTGCAGAACAAAGAGATCAGTGGTTAATGATTCTTTTTTAATGTATTTATTTTTGACAGAGAGAATATGAGTGGGGATGGAAGAAAAGGAGGGCAGAGCATCCAAAGTGGGGTCTGCATTGACAGCAGAGAGCCCCCTGTGGGCACAAACTCACAAAGCTTGAGATCATAATCTGAGCCCAAGTTGAACGTTTAAAGGACTGAGCGACCCAGGTGCCTATTAATCAGTAGTTAGCAAACAGCAAAAGAATGCAGAAACAGGGACGCCTGGGTGGCTCAGTCCATTGAGTGCCGGGCTTCGGCTCAGGTCATGATCCCATGGTTCGTGGGTTCGAGCCCCAAATGGGGCTCTGTGCTGACAACTAGCTCAGAGCCTGGAGCCTGCTCGGATTCTGTGTCATCCTCTGTCTCTGACCCTTCCCTGCTCACACTGTGTCTCTCTGTCTCTCAAAAATAAATTAAAGACATTAAAAAATGTATAAACAAACAGCCACTACCAGGCATGCAGATGGTCTAATCATAGAAGATGCAATAAATCCATGATACATAGTCTCCCCCTGCTAACTCCGAAGTAGAGACTGATTTGACACACATTCTCCTGTGGATTTTGTGGGAATTCAACACTTACTATAAGCACCCAAATAATGGACTACGGGTGCCAGAGACCTGAGGATGCCTATCCTTCCTGGTCCAGTGACTTCAATCCACTAGGACCTGGACTCTCAATTTAAGATGACTTTTGGCTGATTTGAAAATAAACTATCCTTTGCCACATCCCTTGACAAATATGCACGTGTGCTCAGTGTAAATCTGACCTGACATTGTTGTGTTGGGAGATAGATTGGGAAATATACCTGGTGTTCTTTTCTTGCAAGTAAAACCGGTTCTTTTCCTATGTTTTGGTTGGTAGTATCTTTTGTTTCAGCAGCCACCAAGAGTGAAATCAATTGTGGGTTAAAATTTCACAATGTGTATGGATATTTACTGTTTTATTTTAGTTTGTTTGAGGTTTTTTCGGTCTTTATTTTTGATAGAGAGAGACAGCGGGAACAGGGGAGGGTCAGAGAGAGAGGGAGACCCAGAATACGGAGCAGGCTCCAGGCTCTGAGCTAGCTGTCAGCACAGAGAACGACGCGGGGCTCAAACCCACGAACTGTGAGATTATGACCTGAGTGGAAGCTGGATGCTTAACCGACTGAGCCACCCCAGCGCCCCGGATATTTACTGTTTTGATCTTCGTGACAGTTGGATGTTTTTAAACGGAAAGCAAGGTGCTGAATGAGTATGCACAAGAAGAACTGATTTTAATGAGAACATGTGAAATGGAGGCACCAAAACATGCAGTTCTCTGTTCCCATATATCTGCTTTTGGGGTTCAGTAATAGTGAGAACCTCCCATTGAGACTGGAAATAAACAGCCAAACCAAATTTTCAGTTCCTTCAATCTGTTCACGGAGGGGCAGACCAGAGTGGGGCTGGACCTGGAAAGTCTTCTGAAGAAGGTGCATCTGAGTGGTGCTGTGCAGGGAGAGGGTTTTAGGCTTCTGAATTCTCTACCCTACGGTGTTTTGCCAGGTCCATTCCTGACTGCGTGCAGGGGACAGGAGCAGGCTGCTCTAAAATGTGCCCCTTTGCCACGTTGATTATTTTGAAGGAAAAGCTACTTAAGAAACAGCCGATGTAGTAGGAACACTCTGCCCCCCAGATGTCCCCAAAAGCAGGAAATCAATCTTCCATGTAATAGGCCCCTATCCTGCCCACAGAGGTAAAGAGATAGTCTTCCCACCACAGACAGGGAATTTAGAGCTGAGCAGTCTTCAAGAACAAACCTTGTTACTGTTCAGTAGTTTGCTACCAACCACTAACCAAATTCCATCTAGAATTTCATACTAATTGAAGTCTCAACAGAAGTTCCCTTTCTGCTGTGAAATACCCACAGATGTAATGTCTCTTTCGCTATAGAGCAGAAACAGTATCTGCATTGGTCCTTTCTGTAGGTCTCAATTGCATAATTTGGTTTTGGGGTGCATGTATTTTTTGGGGATTTTTTCCCTGTATTCTGTCTCTGTCAATTTTATTATTATGCCAGCTAAAATAATCTGAAAAATAATTCGCCCCAATGATTTTCCCATAGTATCCTAAATAATCTATGCACAGTGTTGAACATCTGTACATGCCTACCTTAAAATAAGCAATCTCATTCCTTGGATTTAATGAAATGTTTAGAGGTGCAGTAGGCATGACTTTGAGGAGATAATGAAAGAAAATGCAAAATGCTTATTGATTTATGACGTGGTTTCATCTTAGCTTGGGCAAACCATGCACTATTTAATACATAGTAGCAGGATATTTACTATTGAAGCTTGAAAAGATGTGAGTTCTTTGTGTGCAACCTTACATTTATGCATGTGAGAGGGTTATCATTTTTTTTTAATATTTTTACATTGTAGTACTTGTTTTGCTTGTTGGTGGTGTTTGCTTATTTAATACATTCCGTCAAGGACAGAAATTACATGCTGGTTTTTTTTACCCCCCTAGGGAGTGTGTCTTGGGTTTTTCCCTTATTATTTTCTTTACTTTTTTTTTCTTCTTCTTCTTTTTTTGCTGGTGGGGGTGGTTATGTTTAAATGAAGTTGCTTTTACAGCACCAAAGATAATCATCCATTTTCTATATAAAAGGTAGCTACTTTTTTGCATGGACCTCAAGTATATTGTGGTATAGAGGTGGAATTTAAGGAAAGGTTTTACGCAGGCTGTGTATTAGCTTATGGGCAAGTAATAAATTGTATCATGTATCTTGAATGTGTCATAGATAAGCTGCTATATAACGATCGCCACTTCAGATAGCTGTGAAATTAGGTGATTAACTAGTTGGTACCTAACCTTCTAATTTCTGTATAAGTCTAATTACATGAAATAGAAGTGGGTGTTTTGATTTTTTACTTTGCTTTTCTGTTTCGAGTGTAATTGTAACTACTTTAGTGTAAATGATGGAAAATAATTGCATATGTTAAAAAAATAAATAAATAAACAGAAAAAAAAATTGGTTACTCTTTGTCCCTACATGGAGCTATAACAGAAAGTCATGGTTGTAGAGGGCAGAGAGGACATTTGGGTGAATTTGTTTTGTGTAGTAGGCATCGTCTGTTGGCTGCGCGAAGGATTAAGGAACTGCTTGCACATATCATGACAACGGGAGAGAACAAAGCAAAAGAGAGAACATATTAGAGTTATTATAATCAAAAATCAGAAGGGCAATGAGAAGACCTTTTAGGGAGCCCATCGTTCACTCCTCCACCAGGAATTTAATCATTACTTGACAGTAGAGATAAATCAAGAAATCAACCCTTTATTATAGAAAATAATCTGATGGTCCCCATCAGAGGGAAGCTGTGTGGGGGGATGGATTAATATGTGCTGGGAATTAAGGAATGCAACTGCTGTGAGGAGCACACACATATTTTAACTGGAATTACAATAAAACCTTAGAAATTGATGACATAATAAAGAAAAAGTAGTGGGATGCTAGTAAAATACCGATATATCCTTGCAATATGAATGGATAAAAGTGGAGAATACTAATTGAAGTGGTCGCGATGAAGACGACTTCCCAGATATCGGTAGAGGATACCTCCTTCCCAAAAGGGCATATGATTGTACAACGATATTTCTTAGTAATTACTTCAGTCCTAAAAATTATTGAAATTAGTCCTCCTAGGTCATCATATAGAACAAGAATGCTTCACTTTATTTGGTTTATTTTTGAGAGAGATAAGTGCAAGTGGGGGGGGCAGAGAGAGAGGAAGACAGAGGATGTGACGCAGGTTCTGAGCTGTCAGCACAGAGCTTGTCTTGGACTCAAACCTACCAGCCATGAGATCATGACATGAACCAGAGTCAGATGCCAAACAGACTGAGCCACCCAGGTGCCCCAGATCAAGAATGCTTCTTGAATGCTTGCAATCTTTATTTTGAACAAGGATCATACAGTGCATTTGGAGGCATACCTGTATCTAGATGTGATCTTCATATATTTTAATAAATACAAGCTATCAGTGTTTAATGTGTTAACATTTGTATGTAATGAATGGCACACTTATCTGCCACTAATATTAACCTACCTCACCTTATTTAAAAATGTAGAATAGAGATAGCATCTACCACCTCATTGGTATAGATATAGATATAGTTAGATAGATATAGATGATGATATGGGTTTAGATGATGTAAAACTGTATATAAATAAATGACATAGATAGATAGGCAGACAGATGATAGATAGATAGATAGATAGATAGATAGATAGATAGATAGATAGTTATAGATACCTGGTAGTCATTTTCTCAGTGGCCCCAGAATTTGAAGAATGAATTCCAACACTTCATCTATTACATCATTTTCTCTGCCTTATAACTCCTAGGACATCAGGATGGATACATTACAGAAAATAGGGGTACTGTTGACAGTTTACCTCAAGTATCTCCTGATTGTGCTTACTGGGTTCTATTTTTTTTTTTTTTTAGTTGGTTTTTCTTGCAAGGGGATTGAACCAACACAAAGCGTCATTAGCAAATTCTCTAAACAACATGCTACACAGTCACTAGTCAGTATAACTTCTCATATGACACCCCAACCACTGCCCTGGTGAGCAACTGCCTCCTCTAGGTCCCTAGGCATTCCACTGAGAAGCCTTTAGAGAAGATCCCCACAGGTTTACCCAAATATGTTTTAGTTTCAAGGGCTCAATCTGAACTTACCCAGCAACTCCTAAACTCTGCACCCATGGTTCCTAATAAGGATTGGGCCCCAGGTCATGATGGTGGTGTTCTTTTGATGTTTCAACTAAGTGAATGCACACACATAACAGAGCAGGGTGTGTAGTAAATACTCCATCGGTGGCAGAAAAATATTCAGTAAGAGGCAAGGCAGGAGAAAGGAAAAATTACAGGAAGAATTGCATGAATTCTGCATGTGGAGAAAGGACATCTGTTTCCAGTTACCACAACTGACTCTCTGAATAATGAAACGTAAACCTCACTTGTTTCATTTGTTAAGTACGCCAGTTCTTCTCAATCTCCCACATTTCTTTTCCACTTACATATGCCTTTCAGACAGCTCTTTGTCGGTGTTATGATTAGAGTGTCCTGACTGACCTCTTAACTGAGAATAGAGGGATTCAAGACCAATGGACCACGGTACTGTTTCAAACATTTAGCACTGACAGGGATTGAACGTGGATGAAGAATGATGATGGAACACTATTTAGAGAGAAATATAAGACCTATTAAAAGCACATGTAGAGAAATATTTTGAAATGTGGGAAGGCGATTGGAGAGAGCCTGTAGTCAGTCCAAAGTTCGAGGCAGCTCCTGATGGTGTTACCTGGAGTAAATGTAACAGAGTTGGGGACTTGGCCAATATGGTGAGTTCCAGAGATCAGGGAACTGCTAATTTTCTTCATAATTTATTGATTTCCTGCATATCCCTTACTAGCAGATGCTGCTGGATGGCAGAGATTACTCTTTCTCAGGCAGTTTTGGATGCGGTTAGCTCTTTGGCCATCACTTTACAATGTCATGTGGCAGAGTCGATTTGGGAACTGGAGGATCGTCCTGGATGCTATAATAGGCAGGATCAGGAAGGCATGTGCTGTAGGTCCACCAAGTGCTGGTGTACCAGGTGTCTAAGCCCAATGTAAGTTGGTCCACTGTACATGGATGATCTTGCAGGGATGCTGACTCATAGCGGGCAGGTACTTCCTTCATTACCACGTAGCCTGTGATGAGGGTAGTCATGAGCTCTAGGCTCTCTGTTACCCCTCTCCCCATAGTGGGGACACATGTCAGCAGGCAGGTGCAGTGAGCACTTCTGCTTCAAACAGTCCACCCAATTTTTAGGCCAAAAATTCCCATGGTTTTTCACAGCTCTTACGGTACTTACACCCATTTTTTGGGTGTGTGTGTGTGTGTGTGCAAATAGGATTTTTATCTGCTGTGAAAACCTGTCCCATCAAGACGGGTAGCAGGTTACTCATATTTAACATGAATACAATGGAAATATAATAATGTTTTATTTCGTAGCTCTTCTTTATGTTCAGCTATCCCATGAAGAGTAATATTTTTAGAAAATAAGATACATATTTTCTATTATGGACACAAGGAATAAGAAGAAAACCCATGTCTGATAAGATGACTGAGGCATCATGGGAGGTAGCCTCTTTTTCCTCTTTTGCTGCAACATTATCCATTTGCAAGTATTGTGCTCATCTTTTTTCTCTCATGACCCCAATATGGTGATTCTGCCACTGGGCATCAAACTTTGTTTCATAATTTTTTTTTAATGTTCCCTTTTGAGAGAGAGACACAGAGTGTGAGCGGGGGAGGAGCAGAGAGAGAGGGAGACCCAAAATCTGAAGCAGGCTTCAGGATCTGATCTGTCAGCACAGAGCCCAATGCAGGGCTCAAACCCACAAAGTGCAAGATCAAGAGCTGAGCCAAAGTCGGCCGCTTAGCCAACTGAGCCGCCCAGGCGCCCCTCAAACCCTATTTCATGATGAAGTAGGAGAAAGGTAAAATCTGAGAGTACCTAGTGATTTTGAAAGGAAGTTATTTCCTTGCATCAGGACCGTCGTCCTCCACACGCGAGTCTCCTCCATCTCACTGACCAGAGATGTGTCACGTGGCACTCTAAGCAACTCACTTAGTGTTGACACTCACTTCTACTGTGAGAAGCCCAAGGGGACATCCAGGAATATCATTAAAAGTGACCATTTTTACCAACATTGTATCACAGTATCTGACACAGTGACTATCGCCCTTGTCACTACAATAAGGTGCTACAAAAAGAACCTCAAATTTAGAAGATGCCTGATCCAGATCAAAAAGAATCATTATGTATGCAAAGAGATTGCTTTTTTTAATACAATTTATTTTTTTAACATATGCAATTATTTTCCATCATTTACAATACAGTAGTTTCAGTGATACTCCAAGCAGAAAAGCAAAGTAAAAAATCAAAACCCCCACTTCTATTTCATGTAATTAGGAGTTTGCTTTGGATTCCATGTTCCCCTCTAACTCTGCCTCCCCCCCACTGAGTTTACTTTGGATTTCGTGTCCCCCTCTATCTCTGCCTTCCCCCCACTGAAAAGTAAAGAAACACTGAAAACAAGTCTCTTTCCCAAAATAAATAAACTTTTTAAATAAGTCTCTCTGTCAAAACTGAATATACATCAATACATAAATCATTATGAATTTCTTTTTCCTGTAAACACAAAGATAAAGTTTACATTCTTTGAAGAAACAGGAGGGTTGCTGGAGGTCCTGCTGGGTACATTTTAAACCTAATGAACTTCACGGGGCAGGAGTGCAAATCCCCATGTAGGGTTTGGTGCTTCCTTTTTAAGAAAGTCTCCTGGAAGGTTCCTTTTTGCATGAGTGTGATTCAGATCACTGTTGTAGGGGAAAGAAGTAGTGATTTCTAGATGTTGAGATAAAAATCCTCGTGATGTTTCATATCTTCAGCTTTAGCGTCCCCTTCTTAAGCTACCATCATCCTTTACTGTAGACGAGGGACAACTCTAATATTGGGTGACATTAAATGGCATAGGCTACTTCTGAAACTCTCATTTCCACTCCTTTTTATGTATCAGTAATATTTGGAAGTGGAGGGCTTTTCTCAAAGTGTAATTCATTACCTTTTTAGCGGGATACTTTTATAACAAATATCTATGATTTATTCAGGATTCTGATGCTTTCAAATTCTCCTCTTCTCATTTGAGAATTCTGTTACTCATGCTTCCATTTGTATGAGAGTGTCCACAACATGATTTCATTTTGTTTTGGGTTTTTATTTATGTTTTAGATTTGTGGGTAACAATTTTCAACAGAGTAGATTTTAACAAGAGTTTAATTCAGATAAGAATCAGCCATATGTCAGCTGCCAATAAATGACATGTAAGTTTGTCTGTATTAATATTACCCATATATTCTTTGCACATGATTTCCCTTGCTTGTGTCTATTCATGGCTAGTGTGCTCAGTGGTTGTTTTCTGTTGGCTCTGATGTGTGGGCAATACTTCAGGTTAATGTCAGTGAAATGTGGGGCCAAAGCGAGTGGGTGCCTGCAGGTATACGATGAAGGTTAAATCTGTCACTGTCTAGGAGTTCATCAGGGTTGGGCAGGGGTCTTTCTTGCTCAGGACACTGCTTGAGGCTTGAGGGAGTAGTTCCAGGTCCCCTCAGGGACTTTGTCCTCAGGGTCTCCCTCCTGAGCCAAGACACATTCTGGAAGAAACCCAGTTAGAAAGTTTCAAGTCAAAATGGAGACAGCCAAAGTCTTCTTTCTTGCCTTTAATGTTGTCAGCCATGAGTGGGAGAAATGGGTCTGTCTAGGGCCACTGGAGTCAAGTGCCCTTGAACCCCTGAATCCTGCTTCCAAAGTAATAACCACCATCTATCTAATAAGTATATCCCCCAACTCCCATAATTACCACCTGGGTACGTGTGTGTTTTGTTATCACTTAGCATAGCCTTTCCTAACAAATGACCGTTTTTTTTTAAATAAGAACATTTTTAAAATACTTTTTTATTTTTGAGAGAGTGAGAGGGAGTGTTCAAGAGGACAGGGGTAGGGGAGAGAAAGAGGGAGACGTCAAATGTGAAGCGAACCCCAGTCTCTGAGCTGTCAGCACAGAGCCAGACCTAGGGACTCAAACCCAGAAACCATGAGGTCATGATTTGAACCTAAGACACACATTCAACCTACTCCGCCATGGAGGCATCATCTCCCTAGCGAATTGCAACTGTTCAATACACTAGTCTTAACTCTGGTCACCATGCTCTAAACTTCAGTCCTACACATCTGCATCAGTAAGCCTTTTACCATTTGATCCAATGTCTGATCATTTCCCTGTCCTTTGCCCCTTTCAACAAACATGCGAGGATTTATCATTTGTTTTTTTTAGATTCCACATACTTGTGATTTTGAAGAGGGACTTGAGGCAGGCTGAAGGGCAAAGCACAGGCTAGCACTTCGCCTCCTTTGACCCTCCAGGCTACCACAAAAACAGGAAAGCACAAAGAAACAAACAAACATTTAAACCGAGAAGAGTCTGCAGCAGCTTACCAGAACAAGGCATTCCCATCATAGCCTAAAGTCCAGGAATGCCCTCCTTTCTCAATGTTAATGCTTTGCTGGAGGGAAAAACAGCCATGGCTTGAGAAGACCTAGGTCTTCAGTAAGTCTGTAACATGTGAAAGTCTCTCTGGAAACTCCGTCTAGACTCTATCTTCCTGGACTTCATAAAAGAGTCATCCCCGCCCCTGTTCACCTACCCCAGTGCATATCTTTCTGCCCATGGGTCTTGTCTCCATGCTTTAATAAAATCAGACGCCCTTAAGAATTCTTTCTTAGCCATAAGCTCCGGACCTCAGAAACCCCGCATCACCCCAAAATGTTATTAATTTCAAACACAACATATTTTTCTCTGTGTAGCTCGATTAATGTAACACAATGTCTTCTAGGATTCTTCTGTGGGTGCAAAGGAAAGATTGCCTTCTTTTCTAAGGCATTTATTCCAAGAATAAATTAGATGAGGGACCACTATTGGGAAAAGAGCCAATACCAGAGAAGAACCTTTTCTTTCTTTCTTTTTTCTTTTTTTAATAGTCTATTGTCAAAGTGGTTTCCATACAACAGCCAGTGCTCTTCCCTACAAGTGCCCTCTTCCATCACCACCACCTCTTTTCCCCCTCCCCCTTCCCCTTCAGCACTCA
>NW_021869547.1:0-821 GCF_006229205.1 Suricata suricatta | reverse complement strand
TTTTTGACTCTACTGGTCAACGTGGAATGAATGTTCAGTATAATACTTACAATACTCAATACAATATAAATAATACATAATAGGTGATGTAATGTCTAAGGACAAAATCCCTTCCTGACTTTGGGTTTTGTTTTTAGTAATAAGAATCTTAAATCTTTAAAATTGTATGGTTAATGTTTATTTTGGATTGAGTTACTCAAGAACACATTAAATGATATGCAAAACAAATTGTAAATTCAGTATTTGACAATATATTGACTGTTTCAGAGTCCAGCTGTTGAAGTTATCAAGTACAGATGCATGTTCAAATAAGTAAGAACAAGGGCACCTGGGTGGCTCAGTCAGTTACACATCCTATTCTTTATTTATTTATTTTTATTTTTTAAAAGTTTATTCATTTTTCAGAGACAGAGGGAGAACATGAGCAGGCAAGGGTAAAAAGGAGAGGAGACACAGAATCCTAAGCAGGCTCTAGGCTCATGAACTGCAAGATCATGCTCTGAGCTGAAGTTGGATGCTTAGCTGACTGAGCCACCCAGGCACCCCTAAGCATCCTACTTTTGGTTTTGCCTCAGGTCATAAGCTCATGGCCCTGAGATCAAGCCCTGTGTTAGGTTCCACACCACTGAATGTGGAACCTGCTTGAGATTCTTTCTCTTCCTCTCTCTCTGCCCCTCCACCACTCTCTCTCTCTCTCTCTCAAAAAAGTGAGAACAAAAAAATCAAATAGTGTCTTAAAAACTTGCCATATCTAAACTATAAAATTATTTAGAGAATGAGCAATGAAAGATGTTTATAAGTACTTTAAAATTATTTATAAA
>NW_021869546.1:0-821 GCF_006229205.1 Suricata suricatta | reverse complement strand
AGATACACCCCGGGTTGTGTCCACTTTCTTTGAAACCCAGACAAGCCCTGGTCTTGTTCTCCGTGATGGGTGGGACTTGTTCAATGACACGGAACATACCACACACCTTAGAAGATCTGGGGGGAAGGGATGTGAAATTAGCATTCAAATCATTCCTCCCTATCCTAACAGAAATAGAGGAAGCCAGGTGCACGAGGGCTGGGGAGGAGCAGGAAGACAGGGATTCACAGCCATAAGAACCAAGATCCCTCATCCTATGCTTCAAATGGGGCTTCTTGGCTCCATTCCCATTACCTTGGGCTTATGCAAATTCTTTTCCTTGCATTGCTTCTTGGAGAAGTTCTGCAGAAAGACAACGGAGTAAATTAAGAGCTGGAAGAAGTCTTGAAGACACCCAGTGTGGTGAGGCACAGTAACTTGGAACTTTACACCACTGAAATGTTGTTGACATAAACACCCAGGAGGTTGGGTATGCCACAGAGATTTGGGACAATCTCTCTTTGGGTCTCCATGACAACCACCAACCTTGTAAACTGTTGGAAAGATAGTGAGTCCATTGTTGTCCTGAAGGAATTCAGTATGGCACCTGACACATGTGGCTTCCCTTCAGAGCCTTTACCACTTATTTTTTTTTCATAATATTTTATTGTCAAATTGTTTTCCATACAACACCCAGTGTTCTTCCCTATAAGTGCCCTCCACCATCACCACCACCTCTTTTCCCCCCTCCCCCTTCCCCTTCAACTCTCAGTTCATTTTGAGCATTCAATAGTCTCTCAAGTTTTACATCCCTCTCTCTCCCCAACTCTCTCTCCCTCCTC
>NW_021869545.1:0-821 GCF_006229205.1 Suricata suricatta | reverse complement strand
AAAAAACTGATGAATAGTAAAATGAGGCATAAATACATAGTCATATGTATATATTTTGCACAAACTCATGCACACATGTGCACAAAAGACTCATAACTAATCCATATATCCAAATTATTGAGTGTGCAAACATAAGGGTGAATGAGAAAAATATGATCATCCTAAATGTTTCCAACCCCTTCTCTCAGCCCCTTGGTCTGTTCTACATAAGTCCTTTTCATCTGTCTCATGTCATTTCTGTGTCCTAAATATCCCTCCTATATATGTACACCCTTTCCCCTCCTTGACACCACATCCTGTTTCTAGGAGCTCCTTAGATACCTCACCCCTCCAAGCCCTGGAATGAGATGCCAACATTCTACACAACTCTTCCCTGCATCACTGGATGGATATCAGTGACCTGACCCAGGGGGTGTAATTCAGTGACTGCGTCGGAAAAATTTGCTGTCCCCTCAGAAATTTGGAACTGGGATATTATAACAGGTTGAATGAATCATAGGCTCCAGACTTGATAAAAAAAAAGACTCCTGTAATTCAGGGCTGCTGTCTAAATTGCTGTTGTCAAGGTGGAATGCATGTGAAAGAAAAAGAAAACTTGTACCAGAGAGAAAAAATATATATAGTATATATGAGAGATGCAAAATTCCGAGAACACAAGTAGTGCCGCTGTAACAAATCGCCACACTTTTAGTGGCTTCACAGAGCACGGCTTTGTGATCTCACAGTTCAGTTGGAAGTCGGACACGGGTCTCACTAGGCTAAAATCAAGGTGTTGGATGGGCTATGTTCCTTTCTGGGAGCTCTGGGGAACATTCATGTTC
>NW_021869544.1:0-821 GCF_006229205.1 Suricata suricatta | reverse complement strand
GGACATGAGGAGCAAGCAGGTGTCTTGAGAAATACAGTTTTAAGCAGTGAAAGCAGCACATTTAAAGGCCCTGGGGTAGGCACTTATCTGCCTGCCATGGTCCAGGGATTCCGAAGAGGCCAGCGTGGCTGGTGCAAGTGAATGCGGGGGGAGATTTGGTCAGAGAGGGGATGGAGATCATATTCAAGACATTGATTCAATGTGATTTCTGGAAAGAGAGAGCTGTGGGAGGTCAGGAACAAAGCTAGCATTCTTCAAAATAGCGCCTGGACCCATGTCCGCAAAATGAAGCCACAGTTGCTGGTATGTTTTAGAAAGATGCTCAGAGCCAGCCGTGGGCTGTAGCAACACTGGCAAGCTGTGGCAGTAAGCCGGGGACCCGATCTAATTTCCAGATGGCCTGGTTGCAATCTCTCTCCACACTGGAGGCTCTGAGGTCCGTGTTCCGGTATCTGAAACCCCTTTCTCTCCAGAGAATGGCCTTGTCCTCTACCGTCTCTTGAACCCACCAGGCACTGTGAAACCAGAGGGGGTGACCAAAAATATCCAAATCTCTGTTTTCAGGGAAACTCTCAGACCAGGCTCCCTTTGATCCTACCCCCGTTCTGTCTTCTTTTCAAACACATCTGGATTTCAAAGGAAATCGAAGCCACGTGTAACCAATGAATCACAGACACTGAAACATCGGGTGGGTTTACACAATCCATTTAATATTTCAACTCTTTCCATGCCAATCTGTCTTCCCCCTTCCCTTCCTTGCCTTTTGTTTTTCCCCTCTTCTTCTCCCTCTTCTAAAGATTCTCCTTGTATGCGGAGACAGC
>NW_021869543.1:0-821 GCF_006229205.1 Suricata suricatta | reverse complement strand
CACCAGCGCACCTACTACCAAGGCTGCGTTCTCAAAATCCGTTCACACGGGGAGGGCCAGGGAGGGCGGGGGGGGGGGGGGACAGCGGCGGTACCGAGCGCAGCTGGGGCTGGGCGGCCACAGGAGCTACAATGCGGAGCAGGGGGCCAGCAGGCAGACAGGGGGTTCACAGCAGCCTGCTCCCGGGCGCCGCGCCAGAGCAACGGAGCCTGTGTTTACACACGCGTGCACACAAATGTCCGCCACAGCCCTACGTCCCACGCCAGGAGACGCCCCCGGCGCCCCTCAGCTGCTGAGCGGCCTCCGCCGCCGGGTCTCCGCGAAGTGACTGTCGGCATGCACGGCAGCGGCGGCGGCCTCTCAGGTGGATTCTCCCGGCACCGGTGGCCCCCCGGCCCCGACGGCAGGCTCTGGGTGCCAGAGAGCGTCAGCCGGCCCAGGTGCCGGACCGGAAGCCCAAGTGGATGGAACCGGGGGCACGTGGTGCGCACCAGACGCCACGCAGACGGTCCGGCGCAGTGAGCGTGCAGGTCAACAGAAGATCCCAGTGTGCACTTCCTCCCCAAGCAGGCAGTGTGTGTGCAGCACACTCATCGCTGGAGGACACGGAAACCCCTGACACGGCTACCTCTACTGAGAGGACGCGCTGCCCAACGTGCGAGGTGCTGCGAAGGGGCAGGGTGCCGGGAAGCACACATCACACGTTCCAGACACAGAACTCTCTGGAAGGATAAGAAGACGACTGATAACACGGATTGTCTGAGGAGGAAACTGGGAGACCGGGGACCTTGGAGGAGGCACCGCAGCGAGTGCCGTGGGGA
>NW_021869542.1:0-821 GCF_006229205.1 Suricata suricatta | reverse complement strand
TGTTTTCAGAGCACAGATCTTTCACCTTTTTGGTTTGATTTATTCCTAGGTATCTTACTGCTTTTGGTACAATTGTAAATTGGATCAATTCCTTAATTTCTCTTTCTGCTGCTTCATTATTGATGTACAGAAATGAAAAAGACTTCTGTACATGCTTTGTATCCTGTGACTTTATTCAATTCACCTGTCAGTCCTAGCAATTTTTGGTGGAACTTGGATGTATTATATTAAGTGAAATAAATTTGTCAGAGAAAGACAAATGCCATATGATTCCACTTATATGTGGAATTTAAGAAACAAAATAAAAGAGCATATTAAAAAAAGCATATATAAAAAAAGAAGCAATCCAAGAAACAGAGTCTTAACTAAAGGGACCAAACTGATAATTATTAGAGGGGAGATGGGGAGGGTAGCTGAGTTAAATAGGCAATGGGGATTAAAGAGTGATGATCCACATTGTATGGAAAAGTTGAATTACTAAATTGTGCACCCAAAATTACTCTTATACTGTAAGTTAACTAACTGGAACTTAAATAAAAACTTCAAAAAATGCAAAAATAATTGATAAAATGTTAATTTTTTCTAAGCAGAAGTTTTCTTAATGGTTAGTTAGCTTAGTTCATATTTCTTAAATTTTGGTTAGTTTCTTCATCTATGTTATCAAGTACAACATCCCATGACGGACACCCTTTCAGAACTAATAATTCATGTTTCCACTGTAATGTCTTAAATTAACTTTGTTTTTACAAAAAATCGATTATTTGTATATAAGAATGATTATGCTTTATTTTTAATCATAAAATTCACTTTTATTATAGACA
>NW_021869541.1:0-821 GCF_006229205.1 Suricata suricatta | reverse complement strand
GTGTGTTTGTTGCCTGAACCT
This sequence comes from Suricata suricatta, assembly GCF_006229205.1. Classification (NCBI taxonomy): domain Eukaryota; kingdom Metazoa; phylum Chordata; class Mammalia; order Carnivora; family Herpestidae; genus Suricata; species Suricata suricatta. The sequence goes on along the minus strand of NW_021869541.1, from coordinate 800 downwards.
TGATAGCTGTGACAGTCCTTTAGACTATGGAAGTGCAAATGCTCATTGATTTAAATTCACCCAGAGCTCTAAGTGATTCCTGACACTCTCCTTCAGAAAGAGCTGGTTTTGTTCGGTGAGAGGATCCAGGGGGAAGAGGACACCAGAGAAGGGACTGGGACCTGCAGGGGCTTTATCTCAAACCCCATCCAGAGAAGGCACTTGTACTCCCCTTGCTGTATTGTCACTGCTGTGAGCTTTCTTCATTTACGTTCTCACCTTGTGAAAGTGAGCACACGTTTTAGGAACTCTGGAAAGGCATAAAGCAGGTGTGGAATGGGACTTCTCAGAAGTAACACCTGCAGGGGGGCTCCCCTTCAAGCCCCTCACAGTGGGGGCATGATGTTTGCCGGATGCACCCTCCCAGCATCCCTGCAGGGCCCTACCTGTACTGGCCCATTGCAGTCATCCTGCAGATCAGGCCTTCTGTCTGGTTTTACGGTTAAAAATTCCCTGGCAGTTTTATCCAAATGCCGATTCTACTTCAGCAGGGTTGAGGTGGGGCCTGAGATCTTCATTTCTGACACACTCCCCCAGAAGATGCTGACGCTGTGGGCCATGGCCCACACTTTGAGGTGTAAGGCTATATAAATCCTTGTTAAATTAATGAACAAATGAATGAATAATAAATCAATTTATTAAATTTCTGTTATATATATCATCGGCTCCAGCTCTTTCATCTGCTAAGAGACTCTTACCTGTCGGCCCCTCCCAGGAAATTGCAGCCTATTATTTACAACCAGCTGTCTGACAGGAAGCCA
>NW_021869540.1:0-821 GCF_006229205.1 Suricata suricatta | reverse complement strand
CTCAGGCTCAAAGGAAGATGCGGTTATTATAGAAGTGACTCTTCCCGGGAACCATGCTTCCGGGATTGGATACAGTGCACTCTGGCATTTTGTGTGTCCGCAATCACAGCTGTGTGTGTTGAGGGGGGGAGGGTATGTGTCATAATTTGGAGTTGTGCATGGCACAGTGTCAATATCGTCTTAATAACTTTGCCCTAGAACCTTTCATTGGCTACCCTGGAGTCTGGTAAGAAGCCTTAATTAGTTCTCCCGGTGACCTGGGGAAACAGGGTCTTCTTCCTGATTCGCAGATATGGAATCCCAAGCCCGGAGTTGGGAGGTGCCTTTAGCTAACCTTGCACCACCCGCGCCCCAGACAGTGTGGGGCTCCTCATGAAATCAGCGAGATCAGGATTAGGGGAGAGGGTCTGTCGTGTATCCATCTCACGTTGTTCTTTGCAGTCCTCAGAGCCCCCAACTTGCTAGACATACTCCTTTGGTTTGAGAGGAGAGAGAACCCAGCCAGGGGAAGAGGAGGCTCTGGGTTTTGAAAACCCGAGCTTTTTGTGCACCTGCCTTCTCCCCATCCCCACCCAGCTTTTTCCACCTGTGCCCCAGACTGGATCAGGGTGTCGGTGTCTGTGAGTGTTCTCCGGCCCCACACATAAGACTGCGAGCCTGCAACCCGCTCCTGGTCAGGCTGGGGGACTGCGTTTCCCTGCTGCTGTCCCCCAGCGTCCCCGGGAGCCGAGGGCGCGGGCCCTTTAAATCCTCCGGGGCGGCGGCGGTGGGCCGGGGATGACATCAGCGGTCGGGCCCGGGGCTCAATGGGAGCCGGCGGG
>NW_021869539.1:0-821 GCF_006229205.1 Suricata suricatta | reverse complement strand
CTGCAGAGTGCTGATGCAGATATGTGCCTCTCTCCTTACTGAACAATGAGGGGAGCCCACCGATGGGGAGCCCCGGCCTCCCAGCGCGGCAGTCAGGGAAGGAGGAACCAGGCGTTGGTGGGACTTGGGCTTCAGGGCAGGGACCCCGGCTGTCCCGTGCAGAGGCTGCACTCCTGCGTTCCCTTTGCCCAGACAACTCACCAGGAAGACCGGCAGCCTCCACTGTAACCTAAATGTCCCTGCAGGGCATCGGCTCAGAGAGGGCTGGTCCCCCACGCTGGGAAGGTTGCTCAGGTCTAGCACTGCGGTTCTTTTTTTTTTATGTTTTTTATTTAGTTTTGAGAGACAGAGATAGCATGATCAGGGGAGGGTCAGAGAGAGAGGGAGACACAGAGTCAGAGAGGGAGACACAGAATCAAAGCAGGCTCCAGGCTCTGAGCTGCCGGCACAGAGCCCCATACGGGGCTCGAACCCACGAACCGTGAGACCATGACCTGAGCAGATGCCGATGCTTCACTGACTGAGCCCTCCAGGCGCCCAAGCACTGCATTTCTAAGTTTGTGTTTTTTCTGCCTTTGCCGTGAAACACTCGACGGCAAGCACAACTCCCTTGTGCAACAGCATCCCCACAACCGGCGCATCGGAGAACCCGTCACAGAGAGGTGCGTTGTGAACGCGTTAGGAGTAAGAGAAGCACGCCTTCCACAAACCCCATCCTGGTACGCGTTTCCTTTCCCGTGGTTTTGGGCACCACTGTCGCAGGAAGTGTGCGAATCCCCCGGCATGGGGAGCACAGTGAGAGACAAGGCGTGCCTGGGGAG
>NW_021869538.1:0-821 GCF_006229205.1 Suricata suricatta | reverse complement strand
TGACAATGAATTTGGCTATAGCAACCAGGTGGTGGGCCCTATGGTCCATATGGCCTTCAAGGAGTAAGAGACCCCTGGACCACCAGCCCCAGTGAGAGCAAGAAGGAAAGAGGAGAACTTAGCTGCTGGGGAGTCCTTGCCCCAACTCATCCCCCACTGCACTGAGAATCTCCTGACTTCTACAGAGCTTCTATCCTAGACCCCCTGAAGAAGGGGAGGGGCATGGGGAGTCCTACCTTGTCATATATCATCAATAAACTGTACTGTACCCCATCTCCCAAAGAGCAAGTCTCAAAAACATCCAATAACTTCCAAGTAACTTAACTGGATCCTAGCACAAAGTTCATGAGTATGTTTTTAAATAAAAAAATATGCAGCACCCAGGAAGGTAAACTTAAAAACATCTGGCGGGGCGCCTGGGTGGCTCAATCGGTTATGCATCTGACTTCAGCACAGGTCATGATCTCATGGTTCATAGGTTCAAGCCCTGCATCAAGCTTTGTGCTGACAGCTAGCTCAGAGCCTGGAGCCTGCTTTGGATTCTGTATCGCCCTTTCTCTCTGACCCCCCCCTGCTCATGCTGTGTCTCTCTCTCAAAAATAAATAAAAACATTAAAAAATTAAAAAAATCTCCTAGCATCCAGTCAAAAATTATCAGTCACTCAAAGAAGCAGGAAAATATGACCCATAATGAGAAGAAAAATCAGCTTATCAAAACTGACCCACAAATAACAAAGGTGATGGAATTAGTACCAAGTACATTAAAACAGTTACTATAACCTATACGTTCAAGAAGGTAGAGGAAACATAAGCACAGTAAG
>NW_021869537.1:0-1667 GCF_006229205.1 Suricata suricatta | reverse complement strand
GGTAGGGGCAGAGAGAGAGAGGGAGAGAGAGAATCTCAAGCCTGTCCAAACTTTCAGTGCAGAGTCCAATGCAGGGCTCAATCTCACAACTGTGAGATCATGACTAGAGCCAAAATCAAGTCCAATGCTTAACTACGCCATCCAGATGCCCCTGTTCAGAGCATTTTAATAAATAATAGCCAAATAACAGAAAAAACCTGAAAATCTATTAGCTGGTGAATTCATAAATGAATTGTATAAATAAATAAACTCCTAGTTTCAGATAATAGAATTCTATATAGCAATAAAAAAATTTTCAATCACTTGCTATAGATAGACAATAGAATATTACTCACCCATAAAAAGGAATAAAATCTTGCCATTTGCAATGATGTGGATGGAGCTACAGAGTATTATGCTAAGCAAAATAACTCAGTGAGAGAAAAGCAAATATCATATGATTTCACTCTTATATGGAAGTTAATAAATAAAACAAATGAACAGGGAAGAAAAAAGAGAGGCAGACCAAGAAACAGACTTAACTATAAAGAACAAATTGATGGTTACCATGGGTGAGGTAGTTGGGGGATTGAGTTAAACAGGTAATGGGTTTTAAGGAGAGCACTGGTTGTCAAGTACACTGGGTAGAAGTGATGAATCACTAAATTCTACACTTGAAACTAATATTGCATTGTATGTCAACCAGCTGAAATTTAAATAAAAACTTAGAAAAAAGATTAAAATTTACTGATACTTATAATATTATAAATACATCTCAAAGCATTTGATTAAATGAAAGAGCTCAGATGCAAAAGAAAACATACTGTATCATTCTATGTATATAAATCCTAGAAAATGCTAAACTATAGTAACAGACAGCAAATCAATGGATTCCATGTCCAGATGAAATGAAACTATAATCAGATATGAATATGTTCAGGTAAATGCAAAAAGAAATGTCAGCTGTGATTGCCTTAAAATAAAGGAAGGAACACTGTGATAGGTGACAGCACGTCCAGGCCATACTTAGCTCCTGCCAAACCTTGGCAGTCTGGTGGCTGTCCCAGAGTTCTGAGAGGCTCCTTACTAATCTCCTGTTCCTCCCCTTGCCCTGTAAGTTCATGGCTTTACCTGGGTCCACATTGGAGAAAAGATTTTTTGTTTGTTTGTTTTATTTATTTCTGATACAGAGAGAGACAGCATGAGAGGGGGAGAGGCAGAGAGAGAGAGGGAGACGCAGAATTGAAAGCAGGCTCCAGGCTCTGAGTAGTCAGCACAGAGCCCGATGCGGGGCTTGAACCCACGAACGTGAGATCATGACCTGAGCCGAAGTCAGACGTTTAACTGACTGAGCCACCCAGGTGCCCCAGAAAATGTTTTGAACTCTGGTATTCTGTTCCAGAGTCCATGCTTTTAATCACTATGCCAGAGATCTAACTATATTTGAAAACATAGATACTAATGCTAAACATAGCTATTACAAATTAATAAACGTATCGATCATTTGTTATTAAACATTTTGATCAGTGCTTCATATGAATTTACTAATTTTAACCTAACAACTATATGAGGTAGCTATTAATATTATCCCAACTTGATATGAGGAAATTGAAACACAGAAAGGAAAAGTAACTTACCTTAAGTCACACAACCTATAGGGACCAAACTTGGGACCCAAACCCAAATAT
>NW_021869536.1:0-821 GCF_006229205.1 Suricata suricatta | reverse complement strand
GCTTAGGGTAAACAAGGACTCAACCTCTATCAACTCAAGTGAACACACTTGACTCATTTCTGGTTTATGGAATGCTATAAACCAAAGATGTCTAGAACTTAAGAATTTGCCCTCTAAACTTTGTATACCCCCTCTAATTATCCAAACTAAGTTAATTATAACCCAAGGATGTCTGCTCTATCTTCCCTCATTTCCCTAAATAAGATGACCATAATCACCTTGCAAAGTTTCATCGAAAGAGTGACTTCGCTCTGTATACTCACAAGCATCCTTCTCCATTTCTACTTACTTTGTACTACAAATCTGAGGTCTCTTCCTTTCAATTAAACTCTATTCTTGATCCAAGTCCCAGGGCAAACACTGACTTCCCTTAAAACCTTTTCTAAGGAATCAGTTAGACTAAGTCCTCTCCTCCATGCTGAGTCCTGCCTTCTCCACCTCTCCTCCAAGTGGACAGCACAGTGTACACTTTGGAGTGATGGACATTCATTCAACCTCTGGCTGCTCACCTTGTCCCAGACAAGTCAGATAGCCTCCCTGAATCACTTATTTCTTATTTTTTAAATGTGGAATTCAGAACTCATGGAATTACCATTGTCATTACTAATCATGAAATTATATACACATTTTTTATAGTTCTGCTATACATTTATATACATTTTTATAAAAGAATTGTCACATTCACCAATGAAATATTTTGGGAAAGAATTGCCTTGGACACTTTGCCAAAAGCTAAGGACCTCCTTCTTCTGATAACAGTGAACAAATAAATATAATAAACTGCATGTTTTTTGTCCTTGGAAATATAAAACCTGACTCAC
>NW_021869535.1:0-821 GCF_006229205.1 Suricata suricatta | reverse complement strand
AAAAAAAAAATGTGTATCTGGTTCAACACAGTCAGCTATGATATAGGTAATTAGATCATAGTATCCAAATGTGGAGGTTTGATATAAGCACACTTAAAGTAGTTTTTGAGAACAAACCAATAAGACAAAATGAAATTCGTACTAAACTTTCAACCTTAACCTGTGAATATTAGAGTGAATACTCTCTAGTGTCCTGCCTATGCTACCTGAAATGTCCAACAATTTAGTATTCTTTCTAGAAGTTATTTTCCTCCAAGGTTAAATTACAGATCTTTCTTTTTATAATGCATTCATTATAGTACACTTCAACAAGAAACAATACAATCTCTAGCAAAACCCTAAAAAAAAAGGCTCCTTTCATTAAAGGTTTGAATAGTATACCCAATGACTTGGGAGAATATAGATATGGATTTGTTTGTGTGTGAACAGAGTTTTGTAGAAATAACAAAATTTTTAGCAATATTTACAATCTGCTTAAAAGTAAGAAGCACCTATTTATAAAAAGCTCTCCCCCTCCCTTTGAAAGACAAATTGAAAGAATGAAAGAGTACCTTTCATCTTACTACCTTTTATTGACTGTATGGTCCCACATCCCAAAAATGGTGTTGTGATTAAAAGGTAAGCAATTAAAAACAACAAATTAATTAATTTTAAAAAAAGGTAAGCAATTTCTGGCAATTCTCAATATTTATTAGGTGGGTCTCACACGCACATGTGCACACACACACACACACACATGCACACATCTAATTATAACATGTTGCCCTACCTTTAGAAAGAGATGAGTTTTTCAGAATCTAATATGATTTATCTATCTTTTT